>NC_134781.1:33309856-33329856 GCF_046742065.1 Oratosquilla oratoria | reverse complement strand
TTGATTTCTTAGAACTGAAACAAATTGACAATATTGTTTGTAGAAGAAATAAAAACATAGAAAAATATAATAGCATGGAAAAAGTCAAATACGCACAACTAGGTAATCAGTGATACATATATCAAAGTGACTTTTGTTTGCATCACTTCGCAGCACCCCCTATAATTGATTTCAGCACCCCAGGTAGGGAAACGCTGCCCTAGAGCAACTCTAAATTACATTTAGAGCAAAGGTTTGTTCAGAGCAATTGGTGATAACGTTAAGAACAAATTTTTATGACGTTTAGACCAGAATATTATTACGTTTAGATAGCATAAGATTGTTAAGAACGAACGTTGATAACGTTTAGAGCAAAAGATTATTACGTTTAAAACAAAATATTATTACGTTTAGAGCAAAGGGTCATCAGAATGCAACATTAGATTTTTTATTAATTAATGAATTTATTATTAATAAATGCGAGTAAGGCGATAGATATACAAGGGGAGAATGTGGCAGCAAACTGGAATTAAGGGAGAGAAGCTGCAGGGAGTGGATAGTTTTAGATACTTGGGTGCGAATATGGCGGGAAAGGGAGGAATAGAAGTGGAGGTAGAATGTAGATTGAGAGAAGCAAGTATATACCTTGGGGTACGAAAAAGTGTAATGAGAAATAGGCATTTGGGAATGGATGGTAAGAGGAGATTGTATGGAGTGATTATGCCGACAGCACTGTATGGGACAGAAACATGGGACATAAGAGAGGAAGAAAGAAGTTTGAATGTGTTTGAGATAGGGTGCCTGAGAAGTATGATAGGGGTTACTAGGCTGAATAGAGTGAGAAATGAGGAGGTGAGGAGGAGAGCGGGAGTGGAAAGGAAGTTGGGAGATAAAGTTGATGAAAGAGTATTGGGATGGTTTGGACACCTTGAAAGAATGAGTGAAGAAAGATTAGTAAAAGAGGTGTGGAAGGCAGAGGTGGAAGGAGTGAACATTATGGGTCAGCTTAGGATGAGATGGATGGATGGGGTAAAAGGGGATTGGGAAAGAGGGGAATGTCTGTTGAGGAAGGACGGTAGAGGTGCAGAAGATGGGATGAATAGAGAAAAGCTGTGTATGGATGATACTGTGATGCATGGGAGTGGGTGGGGGAGGGGGGAGGCAGTGTGTGTGAATAATAGTTTGACGCAGCCCGATGGGATTTCTCCCCATCTTCTCTTTTTCTGCATGAGAGGACGGAGAGGGAGGGGTCGCCTATTAAATGAAGCGGCCTTGCTGTGGATGTGATGCGTCTTGTTACACTGCCTCAGACCCAGGGCATTGGATGAGATGCAGGGATGGATGACCCGTCATCCAGGAGGAGCCAAGATAGGAAGGGGGACGGGTGGGAGTGGAGTGTGTGGGGATGGAATGGATGAGTTTTTTTTAGGTGGGGTTACCTCATAGGTGGGAGGAAGCCTTTGGTATATGTATTGTTAATATATATTATATATATATATATATATAATATATATATATATATATATATATACATGTATATGTGTGTGTGTGTGTATATATATATAATATATATATATATATATATATATATATATATCATGGTGATGCAGATCGTGTCGATATGTTTCACTCGTTTTCATAATGTATTGTATAACGTAATGCATTCGAGCGTTGCTGTATCGACTGTATTCAGCTCTCTCGCGGCGTATCGATCACTGTATCGCAATACAGTAAGGACTCCGATGCACGGATACATTCGTGCCATTAGTAGGAATAAAGATTAATGGAGGATTTGAAATCTGCGCACGTAATAATGATTATATGTTGGAGAATTCCCAGTTTGGAAATATTGATTGAAGGATTTTTTTTATTTCGCTGCGAAGGAGGCCTTCCCTCAACTGAATAAAATCGCCTGACGGCAGGAAAGGGGTCAATACTAAACGGGCTTAAGATGCCTTTAGCCCAACTGCTATAGAGGAAGGTTCCTCTGGGTGAATAAAATTGCTTGGCGGCGGCGACAACAAAAGTGCTGCCACAAATTCAACTCAAACGTCACTTGAAATAGGTCGCCCTTTTCCTGTGGAAATGGAGCTTTCTTTCCTCGGCTGAATAGAATGCCCTGCTGGCAGCTAGAATGGTAATAATAGTGTTAAACGTTGAGTATTCATTCCCAATGTTTGTAGAGCATATGATGTAGCTGCCTATTGCTCCATGGAGGGGTAAATTGTGAATAAAATCACCTGGCGGCAGCCTAGAACAGAGTGACAAAGACCACGTGATACGCAAGGTGCCGTGGCACGTTGCTGAGACGAATAAAATCGCCTTTCGGGAGGTAAAGGAACACACGGTACGTAAGGAGTGGAGTGCCAACGTTTTAGGAAAGTTGGCACTGGGAAACGTTGATTTGGCACTAAATATTTTTATGGAGCCAGTCGTTGTTTGCCTGTAAGAGTTTACAGGCCAATCGCAAACAACGGTGTTTGGTTGGTTGTGATTTTTTCGTTCGGTAGGCACAATGTGTAAACTTTTTTCTTTCTTTTTCATTTTTGCTTTTTTCACTAAAGTCTTATACATTTTTTAACGTGTATGAGCGTCGCTACTTGTGGCGTAGGTCGAGATAACGGTAGTTCGAACCCTGCCGCCAGCGGGTTGGACCACGCTACAAAATCCTATGTAAGGGTCATCTTCCTAGCCTCTTGATAAGGGGGAGTTCGCAACGTTAAAGTAAATCATATATATATATATATATATATATATATAATATGTAGAAAGAAATGTCATTTTGGGTGAGATTGAGCAATAGCGATTAGCGTTCTCATTTGATCCTCTGAACGGATGTCAGGTCGGGCTTTCCAGAGAACAATGGGGTGCCCGCCGCCTCTTGTCCATGATGTGAATGCTGCTGCCGCTGCTGCTGCCCGGCCCTTGCCCGTCACGGCATTGTTTCCGACTTAATTGCCCAATTTAACCTTCGTCTGCTTCTTCTCCCTTTGCTCGTCTTCTTCCTAATCTCGTTCCAACGCGGATTCCAGCCTGATTCTTCCAACTTTTGTGTATGTATATTTTTCGTGGTATTTGTGTATGTGTGTGTATATATATTTTCAGTGAATTCACATTGCATTTCTTATACGATTTTGAGGCGCATGCATATATGTCTACAAGTTTCCTTTCTCCTTTGGTTATTTTGCATTTTTTGTATCACGGTGATGTGATTGCTTGCATATATATATATATATATATATATATATATATATATTATATTATATATATATATATATATATAAAATTGTGTGTGGCTGAATATACACACACGAGAGGAAAGATAAACTAACGAAGGAGAGCGCTATCGAATATTTACATATTGAGTGCTAGTGCAAAGAAGAAAAGAAATAACAATAGGAAGAACAAAAAAAAGGGAAAACAGAAATACCGTATTTTCCGTCCTATAAGACGCAGCCTCGCATAAGACGAACCCCCAGTTTACAAAGATGTTTTTTTTTTTTTTAAATACAGTATATTTCGTCATACATTTATTGAAGGATATTTTAAAGTTGTTTTGTAGTGAAAATGTATGTTTCTCTGTATGAAATAGTATTGTGACGGTATACCGCGACAGGCTAGCAGGGTGGCGCACCATCGCTGCGCTATGGTTTTGTTATCATCTACTCGCTGCAGATGGCTGACAAGCGGATAAGATTCTAACATTCCTTATAAATTTCTAGGAGCATTTTTAATCTAGATAATGAACAAATGTTTCTTAAAGGTAACATAGTCGTTAGCTAATTAATGTAAGACAGATATCAGGTATGAGTTATAAGTGTATGCTGGAAGAGGCGGCAAGTGGAATGAGGTGAACTTTCATCAATAACTACCGACGTATCGGAAGCAAATTTTCGTAAATGTGATTACAGACTATGATAGTTTGGCTTTTCTTCAATATTGTATTATTAGTAACACAGTTTGCTGTAATGATTTGGCTTGTTTTCAATATTTTATTATCAGCAGTAAGTTCTTTGCCTAGCGAACTTGTTTAGTTTGTTCATCCGGCTCCGTAGCCTGCGGCGCTCGGTCTTTCATCCATAATACGGCCGCATTAGAGGCGAGGAATTTTTGTTTTTTATACGTTTAAATAAAAGGCGCGTCTTATACGCCGGTAAATAGAGTATATGAGAGAACAAGCCATAGTGAAGAAGGAACTCGGACAGGTAGAAGAATTACACATGGTTTTGACCCCGACCTTGTAATCACACACAATTGCGATGTTACTCACAACTGATATCTTTTACAATTGAAACAACTTTGATATTTCTACGCACACATAACTGTGTAGTTTGTACTTACCTTGATGAAGGTTTACATTTATCCCCTTACTAGAGTTGATCAAACTGCATTCAATTAAATGTCTATCTGTGATGTTAAAAGCAATTACTTTAGCGTTATCACAGTCAACTGAGCGGTTAAAATTGCTCATGTGAATGAATTTACCGCTCGATTGGTTTCCCTCTCTAATGTATTTCTTGTGTAAATTGATTCATCTTTTGTGTTTTTAAGCATTTTGACCAACATAAAACTGATTCCATGGTTTGTAAGGTATTTAGTACATACACCCCATATCACAACTGGCGGAATTGTATATGAGCAATTGTTTTACAGTATTCTTGTTAAAAACTACATTAATGTTAAAATTACGCAATAAATCTGGGATACCGTGCAGGTTTTCCTGGTAAGGTAAAATAAAAATGGGTTCATGTTGAATGTTTTGGCCGGGAGTAAGTTATTTTGGCACAGCTGTAAGCTGTATCCAACAAATGTTTAGGATACTTCAGATTGATACCAATATCATAAACATATCTGATTTCATCATCGATGCACGCAGGGCTGTAAATACGTAAAACCCTTAGGAACATATCTGATTTCATCATCGATGTACTCAGAACTGTAAATGTGTGAAGTCCTGAGGAACATCGAAGAAAAAAAAACATCGTTTCACGCCATCAGGATGTGAAGAATGATAGTGTATATATGAACAAACATTGGTAGGTTTGCGATATACACCGAACTTCAATCCACTCTTATGACAGTAAATAGTACAATCAAGGAAAAGAAAAATCCCTTCAACTTCTCTTTCCACAGTGAAATGAATAAACTTGGCTAAATTGTTCAGTTTAGACAAAAAATAATTTCCATTTCCATGTACGGGTCATAGACATTGGGTTTCATCTAAGCACCGCAGCCAGATGATATTGGAGGGTATGGTCTCACAAAGTATTTTTGTTTCAAAGAACTCCATATATAAATTACTCGGTACTGTCAGCAATTGTCCCTATTGTGTGTTGATTACCAGGACGGCGGCAAAACCATGTGTACTCTCCTACTACCTCTCCGAATTCCTTCTTCACCATGGCTTGTTTTCTCATATATTTTTGTATTTTTTCTTCCTGTTGTAATTTCTCCTTTGTACTAGCAATGAAGTTGTAAATATTCGAAAGCTCTGCTTCGTTAGTGTATCTTTCCTGGTCGTTACTTCGGCATTTGTGAACACACTTTTCATTTTTTTTCTTCATCTTATTCCTTCTCTTCAAGTTGTGCGTGTTGGGACAGTTCCCACTTGACGCATCCGGTGCAGAACCGGACAACAATGCTTGGCGGAGGACAAGGAGCTGAAGGAGAGGAAGAGAAAAACAAAATCCTTCTTCTCGTAGTAGTAATTTTCTTTTTCTTTTAAAAAAAGTCTCCCACTTGAAAAAGTAGAAATGTTATTCATTCTATCAAAAAAAAAGAAAAAAAAAAAAAAAAAAAGAAGTGTACAGTAAATGTCACATACTCCACCATTAGACCCATCTCCCTAATCCCTCCCTCACTTCTCTCAGCACCACCCTACACTCTTCCTCCTTCATCCTGACCCCTTTATCGACACCGACCTCCCACCATTCCCACTCCCCCATCTCCCATCAATGCCCACTCCCTCTCCTCCCCCCCCCCCAAAAAAAAAAAAAAAAAAAAAATATATATATATATATATATATATATATATATATATATACAAGCCTTGGGCTGCGCAAACAGCGGCCTACGGCCGCAGCGCTCTAATCCCACGATAGGGATCCCGTGCTGGGGATCCCGTCTTGGGGTTCCGCCCCGAGACCGAGGCCGAACCCAAGGGACATTTTTTCCTGGACTTGCGACCTTTGAGGACTTGCGACCTTGGAGGACTTGTTACCTTGGAGGACTTGTTACCTTGGAGGATATATATATATATTTCGGTCCACTTCTGGTTGACACACTTCCCACACATGTTGGAGAGTTCGCCAACGCCTTGCGGTCTTCGGCGAGAACTTCTACGTGAAGTGTGACGTACTCCAAGGAGAAGGAGGAGGACGCAATGAATCAGGGAGAGGAGGAGGAGGAGGAGAGAAGAGGTGATGAATTGGTGATGGAGGAAGAGGAAGTAGAGGAAGAGAAAGAGGAGGCAGGGGTGGAGGAAAGAACGTAAAGGAAAAGGAGGAGGAGGAGGAGGAAGACGAATAATATAAACAACATTAGTTCTGCAAGAGGAAGTGTTTTTGTCTACCGCCTCCTCTCCTGCAGTTCCTCGGCCTCCATCAGGAAGGGGAGGAGAAGGAGGAGGATGAAAGGGAAGAGTACGGTGAGAACAGGGGAGGAGGCAGAAGGAAGAGAGACTGGGTAGAGGAGGTAAATGGAACTGAGAGGTAAGAGTGAGTGAGGGGGGAGTGGGAGGAGGAAGGGAGTACGGGGAGAGGGGAGGAAGAAGGGATAGTTAAGGGGGAGAGGATCCTCCCCCCCCCCCTGCCGCCGCTTGGAAAGCATTCAGAGCGTCGCGCGTCAGGTACGGACAAGCTCCGCCCACAATACCACGCCCCCTTTTGTTGGACACGCCCTCTTCTACAGTGAGCTTGTGACAGCAGAGTGCACACACACACACACACACACACTCACACTGCAGGTTACTCCAACTCCCGTGGGCGGGGATTTAGGTGTGTGTGTGCGTGTAAGGTCACAGTATTACCCATAGATCGGTCATACGAGCTCTGAGCTCTCATCCGGGAGGTTAATAACTCGATCACGAGTCCAACACGTAATCCAAGACCATGGTGAAACACACAAACACACGTATATAGATATGTATGGTTTCACCAACAAACGTGTATATATACGCACGTAATTTTGCGGTAATACATGGACACACACACAATCATATGCATATAGACATATGCACACACACGTACGCATGTACATACATATGGTTTCACCAACAAGCGTGCATATATGCGCACGTAATTCTACGGTAATATATATAAACAGTTACATACATAAATATACTAGTATACATGTGCAGACACATACATATATGTTTATGGTGTGTATACGCACGTAATTCTACGATTATATGTATAAAAATAATTACACATACAAATATGTACATATATACATATACACACATATATTTTAAAAGGGTGTTATTAATTCATAACTATTTATAGAAAATTTCGACACAGACCTCCTTAGATCTAAAGAATCCAAAAGATAATGCTTTTATCAACTAATTATTCCTGAGTATTACTCGCCTGTGACAAAAGAACATAAGAATGGAGGGGCAAGAGACCATAAGGCCTACACAATGGGTACCCAAACGTATTGTACACTGAATTCATTGTGTCTTTACGAGAATAATTTTCCTACAAAGAATTTTCCTACACCTCGTTACGAAACACAATTAAAATAAAAAAAATTCTCAGTATTGAGAAAATATGTATTATTTGTCGGAAATTTCGCCATTTCATCACTTTATGTACAATTTTGTGAAATGTATGCGCTAATTATTATTCTATTGATATATCCCATGTAATAGAATATAACTTTGATGTTTTTTCTATTTTCATTATCAACAATGATATGCCAACTTGACAAGCCGAGACTTTGAAACATTATGACGAGTACAGTAGAATATGTGTGTGTATATATATATATATATATATATATATATATATTATTATTATTATTTTTTTTTTTTACGGCACGACAACCTTCATATGACACCTCCAAACCATAGAAAAATAAGTAAAAGCAAGTAAATAATAATATCCATGAAATAAATGATGAATAGTACAATGAATAATAAAACAGATAAATTAATGAAAATACATAGTAATAGACATTATATTATGTAATAAAACAAAGAAAATAGATAATAAAATAAGTAAATTGGATTAATATTAATAATGGTAATGAAAAATAATCCTTGAAGGACCTAAAGTCTACTTTAAACACCCATTCAGAGTGTGTCTAATATGTATATATATATATATATATATATATATATATATATATATATATATATATATATATAAACTCACTGCACATTTCCCTCTCCACGTTCACACGGACACCCCTCCTCGCTCCTTCTCCCAATATCGCCTCTTCGTATGCCTGACTGATTAATTCCTTTCGTATGAGGAAGTGGACGCGAAAAGTGAAATAGAAAAAATATTTTTGGAATAAATTAGACTCCAGCCTGCTTGACAGATGGGAGGGTTCTTATTTTCTCACTCCTTTGGTTACGCATCGGACAAGAAATCTCCAACCACGAGTGTGACAATATATATATATATATATATATATATATATATATATATATATATATATATATATATATAATCACGAAGAACCCACAGTCGGAATAAAAGGAAACTTAAAAGAAGTATAACTATATTTCTGCTAATGGGGCCCTCTTGGCCAAACCGGCTGGGATCTTAACACCAGGTTAACGGAGCACAAAAGATCCATTAGATATGCCCAGGAAAATTCTGCCGTGTTCCAACACGTCAGCACCAAAAATCATAGTCTTGACTGGGACAAGGCCAGAATTTTGTTCGAGTCCAATTGCAGCTTAAGGAGAAAAAATGTTTAATCCGCCTTAATAGAAGAATATCCGAACTTGAACATCTTTAAAGGTCAATTGTCCCCGGACATAGTCTCACGGCTAGCTGTGAGCCGTTTGGTTAAAAATCTTGACCCTCCTGACCCCGCTCCCCCACCGCTCCTGACCCCTCTTCCCTTCTGACCTACAACCTGTACCCACACATCTCCTCCCTTCTGACTCCGCCCTGTGAGATGGACTGTCATGTTTTGAGCTATGCTTGTTCCCCTTTCACTCACATCTCAATTGTATTTGTGTCTATCATTTCTTGTTACTTGTACTTTCCTAAAGAGGGCTATAGCTATTAGCCGAAATATAGAAGTTGTACTTCTAAGTTTCCTTTTATTCCGATTGTGGGTTCTTCATGATTATTTTTACAAATGTGCCACTACATTTTGTCCAAGTGATGTGTATGTAATATATATATATATATATATATATATATATATATATATATATATATCAGATGATTTTTATGACCGTCGCGTGTAGGACCCGAACCTACCGCTCAGAAGCGATAAGGCTACAGGGCAGCGCCTCAACCCGCTCGGCTACAGAAGCTACAAATGTCTCTGAACTCGAAACGCTACTGGTTCCCGAGATATGGAAAGATCGCTGTCTGCGACCCCATTTCCTTTTTCACCAGATACCCGAGTTCGCTAATAGCAGGGGGGTAAGGACCGGAACGAATTCCTCTCACGCTTCGCCATTGTAACTATGTGAGAAATTCGCTAGTGGACAGTGACATCAATCAGCCTTATGGCCTCTGAGCGGTAGGTTCGAGTCCTACACGCAACGGTCATAAAAATTATCTGATTGATGTCGCTGTCCACTAGCGAATTTCTCTCTCACACACACACACACACACACACACACACACACACATATATATATATATATATATACAGTATATATATATATATATATATATATATATATATATATTGTGTGTGTGTATACATACATTCTATGCATACACATAACACACTAACAGTTTCAGGTTATGAAGTTAGGTTACGCCAATAACTAACCGACATGCATTTTACTTTTGATTACGATTTTTAATATATTTTATGTTTTTTTTATTTGTATATTTACTTATTCAGTTACACAAAGGTTATACATATACCTACTTCGTAAACATTTCGAAAGGGGAGGAGGAAGAGGAGGAGGACGTACATGTGTGGAGGCTTTTAGCAAGACGCCCCTTGCCAGAGCCCTCCGGCAGGATGGAATGGAGCACGATGGAAAAGGGGATCCAGGAGTGGTGGCAGGCAGTGTGGAGCTCTTAGTTTGGTGTGTGTGTGTGTGTGTGTGTGTGTGTGTGTGTGTGAGAGAGAGAGAGAGAGAGAGAGAGAGAGAGAGAGTTATGAGTATTCATCGTGACAAATTTGAGGACAGAGAGGAAACGGAAACACGAGAAGAGCTTTGAGTTTTATTACCGACGTTTCGGCACTCTGGTCTCTTTCAAGGTATTACCTTGAAAAAGACCAGTGTCGAAACGTCGGTAATAAAACTCAAAGCTCTTTTCGTGTTTCCGTTTCTTGTCATATATATATATATATATATATATATATATATATATATATATATATATATATATATATATTTACACATACATCACCCACGAAATGGAACCAGGAAGTTCCGAAACGACGGCAACAATCGGAGAAAAACATCAACGATCAAGACAAGAAGACCGTGCACCCTATAGAAAGTGCACGCAGTGAAATAATCAAAAGTGAACCCTCTTTGATTTTCAACTTCGTACGTCTACATTTTATATATATATATATATATATATATATATATATATATATATATATATATATATATATATATACATATATAAACTTATATGATCCCATACAGAGGACTTTTTCGCTCCTATATGAAGGGACTGGCCTCAGTACTCTCGAGTCCAAAGCCTTCCGACTAACGGTACTTCTGTGTATAACAAATTTCAGACTCTTCATGTTTGCCACCGTATAAAATGTCTCTCTTTTCTTTGACAATTTTCGGGGCCGCTCTTTTTTCAGAAATCTGTTGCTGGGTATTTATCTTAGGCGACCACGAAACTTTTTTTTTTGTATGTGTGTACTGTATGCAGTTACCTTATGCAAAATTCAGACTGATTCTTCTTTTTTTTCTTCAAATGGGAGTCAGTGGAACTCTCTGATTCTTTTCTACCCATCTATGGCTTGGACTCATTCGTTCAAAAAAGGGAGTTTTAGAATACTCCCCCCACACCTCTATATTTGACTTCAAATCAGTCAGCTCTTCGTTCTTTTATTTTTCAAAATTGCCCTATACGGACGTCTTTATTATTTATTAATTTCTTGATTAAAATATATATTTTGCCTTTTTTATATATTTTGCCAAAATTTTCAAATTTGTACTGTATGTGATCCTATACTTACCGACTTTAAATTTTTTATATTTATTCGTTATTTCCATCTCTCTTCTCTTTCCCCCCACCCTCTCTGCTTCCCTCGCCATCTACTTCCATTTCCTCTTTTCCCTCCAAAATTCTATTTTCTTTCTCATCTTCTGCCCCTAGTTATATTTCCATTCCCCCTCGTTCGTCATCTCCCCTATGTCTGTCTTCAATTGTGTAAAGTTATTTTTCATTATTTGGTCTCGTTTAGGGCCATGATTGAGCGCACCCTTTCCCCCTCTTTTCCCTACCCTTTCCCCGTTCCCCTTCACCCCTTCCTCCTTTCCCTTTTCCCCACTCCCCCTCTCGTCTCCCCCTTTCCCCGTCCTCCCTTCCCCCTCCCCTTTTTCTCCTCCCCTTCCCCTTCCTCCCTTCACTTGTTAGAAAAAAAAAGTGACCTCTGTAACGGATGGCGCCCGTGTATTTTACTATATATATATATTATATATATATATATATATATATATATATATATTTATATATGTGTGTGTGTGTATACACTAGACCACCCGGGGTCAAAAAAAAAAAATATATATATATATATTATATATATATATATATATATATATATATATATGTATATATATATACACTAGACCACCCGTGACCCGTTGGGTCAAAATTTTAAATGATACGTTGTTAATAAAATGGTCAACAAAATCGCTATTAAGACAATGCTCTATTCAGTAGACGAAGGCAGTGACTTGATTAATTATAAGAATTGAAATGCAGAAGATTGTGACGTCATGTCGTCGTTGCTTGGAACACTACGCATCATATGATTTATGCGGTTCGTAATATTTTAATAAACTCATTATGCCTCATAGATGCTAACTCAGGAGTTGGCTATACTTTTAAATACTGAATATGAAAATTTTATTAGTATATATAGATAGATATGTATGTTGGGTCAAATCAAATTTTAAATGATACGTTGTTATAAGAAGTGAAATGTAGAAGATTGTGACGTCATGCCGTCGTTGCTTGGAACACTACGCATGATATGATGTGACGCCATGTCTCTTCTTCTGATTGGCTGGTCCTCAGTCGTGACGTCATATCTCTTCTGATTGGCTGGTCCTCAGTCGTGACGTCATCTCTTCTGATTGGTTGGGTGACTGTTTCAAGCAAGCATGGACAAACAAGATGATCAGAATTTTTTAAGTATATATATATATATATATATATATATATATATATATATATATAATATGTATATATATATATACATGTATATATATATGTATATATGATGTATATATATGTATATATTATATATATACAGTATGTATATATATATGTGTATATATATATGTATATATATGCATATATTATATTATTATATATATATTATTTTCTTTTTTCGTTTTTGTTTTGCATCGCAAGTAACGACCGTACACACTTGGAATGGGGCTAAGTGCAAAACCTCAGCCGTAAATGGTAATTACTTTTTTTTCACTATCGGGACGTATTGAACTCGCAAGAAACATGCTCGTAAGATTTTACGGCAACATCGTTCCATGCGAAGATTGGCTCTGCAATTGCTTACGAGAACGTAAGAGAACCGCGTAGCTGTACACCCCCCCCCCCCTTTGCGCCGTCCTTGTTAAGTGGGAATTTGGCGAGGCCCGGTCTCTTGCGCGCGAGACAGATCAAAAGATCCTGATGGCGTCTGACACATCTTTGATCTCCGAGCTTATCCTCCTACATTATCTGTCCCAAAGTCTTTTCTTACTAAGTCGGTTCACTCCGCATCCGCGTCGTCTCTTTCCAGCCGGCTCAGGTAGGCGTGGCTTGCGTTCCGTGACATCACCTGGCCTGATACTACAGGTGCCTCGTGGACGCTACTTAGTTTGTTATTATTCTTTTTAGTGTTACCGCTCCTTTCACCAGGTGACGTGTTACATGTTTGTGACGTGTTTTTTGTATGTGAATTGACTTGGCATTCATAGACTGATACCTTCCTGCCTTCTCTCCGTTTGGGTCTCCGAGTGAGCTAGTGCTGCAGGGCAGACGGTCACCGCTCCTTGCTGTGGGGTGTAACGTTCCTCTTGTCACCCTACTTTCATTTATTCATAAATGTCCTCTCCCTGCCTTCCCCCTTCTCTCTCTCTCTCTCTCTCTCTCTCTCTCTCTCTCTATCTCTTTCTCCCTTTGTCTCTTCGAGTATATCTCACCCTTTCTCTCTGTGTGTGTTTGTCTTCCTTTGTCAAGATAGAATGCAGTGCTTTTGAAGGAAAGCTTGAGAACACCTATCAATGCATCTCAAGTCATGTTTGACTTGGGTGGAGGTGGGGAACAACGAAAACGCCATGTCGATTCCAAGACAGTATCTTTACGAGTGCACTCCAAACAACTCCTGACAGCCATCTCCTGCTTTTTCAGTGGCACTGTAAATCTCCCTCCAGGCGTAAAACATTCTTGATACATCCTCTTTCTTTAGCTAAACTGGATTGGAAACTCGCGTCTACCCTATCGCAAGAGCTAATTCAATACAATTGTATGTTCTTTACTGCTTTCGGAATTGCTTTGACCTTTCTCGACTGGCAACCTTTTTTTTTTTTTTTTTTTAGAGAGAGAGAGAGAGAGAGAGAGAGAGAGAGTGACTGACTGACTGCACGCCTTACATATGGAGTGACCCGACTTACGTGTGTGCGTGTGAACTCCTATTTATACTTCTCTCTGTGGGTACCATACGTCCTTCTCTACTGCTTCCTTCATCTTTTCCATTTCTTCTCGTCCTCTTCATTTTCTTCTTCCGCTTCTTTCTCACCGTTTTCGTTACTTTCCCCCATTTCCTCCTCCGCCTCCTTTTCTTCCTACTTGCGTCTTCATTCCGCTTCATCCTCCACATTTTCTTCATTTTCTTTCATTTCCTCCTTCCCTCCCCTTTTCTTACTCTTCCATTTCCTTCACGTTTTCTTTTCGATTCTTTTTCTTTTCCTTCATTTTCCCCATCATCTATTTTCCCTCTCCTTCTCCCCTTTTCTCCCTCTTCCCCACCCCTCCTTTTCCTCCTCTTTATCCCCCTCCCTCACTCCGCCTTTTCCTCCTCTTTTTCATCCTCGTCCTTTACTTGACGAGGTGTTCAAACTCTAGCGAGAGGAAGGAAGGAAGGAAGGAAGGAAGGAAGGAAGGACCTCTTGTTTGCCCCCGGTCTGTTCTCGACCTTCCTTGGGGTCGCCCTTGGACGAGAGTCTTGTCCTCCCAGGGACTTTGCTTCCTTCCTTGTGGTTCCGACAGGGAAAGGAGGCGAAGGTGAAGGCAGCGATGCTCGGAAGGGGCGCTTGAAAAAGGTTTCCATTCCTTTGTTAAATTTCCCTTCTTTCTTTCTTTCTTTTTTACATATGCGCCCCCCCCCGTGCATCTTTATGTGGTTGTTATTTGTGTTTGTGTCTCTGTGCATATGTGAGTGCATATGAATGTATTATGTGAGTTTTTGCATTTGCATGCAAGTATGTAGAGTCACGTGGGAGTGCGCGTGCACACGCACAAACGCACACGCACACACGTACGAGTTTGCGCTTGTATGCAGAAGATCAGAAGCAGAGTTGATGATGTTTGCATATGTGGGTAAGTAAACACCCTCAGTGTAAAAGTTTAGCGAAATTCACTGTTGAAGAATTGTTGGCGCGCGCCATCGTCTGACGGGAATCATCAGCAACAAGGCCAGATTCTTCTCCTTTTCAATAGAAACATCATCCTTACGGGAGTTCCGTACTCCATATTGATAAAAAGAGAAGAATGGAGGAGTTTGCAAGAGACCCAAGGCCTACACAAGGCAGTTCCATGTCCCTTGCTTCCTTTCATCAATATCCATAAAGTTATATAATCTTCTCTTAAAACAACTGTTCCAGCGTTCACTACGTGGTTACTAAGTATATTTTATTCGTAAGCAACCCTGATGGTAAACCAGTTCTTGCCTATATCCTTTTTAAGTATAAGAATGTAAGAATGGAGGAAACTGCAGGAGTCCGTAAGACCTAAACTAGGTAGTTCCATGTCCCATCCCACTTGTCATCCCTATCCATAAAGCTTTCCAATCTTCTCTTAAAATAACCAATTGTTTTGGCACTCACTACGTGGTTACTAAATCCATTCCATTTGTTTATCATTATTAATGAATATCGAAAATATTTAAAATATTGTCAGTACTGGTGACTTGCTGGGGACCGAACTCTGACTTCTTGCGTTCGAGGCAGTCACGCTAACCACTGATCCACGCAGGCTGCTTGTCCTTTTAATTCTGGCTGCCGTCAGGCTATTTTATTTAACTCCGTGGCACCCCCCCCCCCGCAACTGTAGTTAATCAAAGGGTTTATACTGTGGGATTAAGTGAGTTATAGACAATAAACTTTATAGTTTATAATTAGTTAATTCCTTCCGCACCAGATAACCCTCTACCTCTTCATCTCTGTGGCACCTGTCCTAGTTTCTTCAACCTAATTATGCATTTATTGGAAAGGTCAAGAACCTCTCTCTCTCTCTATTTCTCCCTTGATCTTTCGTGCCAACGTTGCCTTTGCTCTCGTAGACAGCAGCATCACCTTATGAGTATAATCTCCCACTTGCTCTCCTCTCCTCCAATCTGCATATTTAGTCTCAATGTTGCTGTGTTTAGCATTTGAATTGGTGTTTTTGCGTTAGTGTGCACGCGTGTACTGGGAGGGAGGGAGAAGGCTACATTTATTTGTGTTGCTTTTTGATCTCATGGTGTTGGTAGGGGGCAGTGATGGTGAATGTCACACCTTCCTTTATAATCTCCCTCCCCTCTCCCCCAAATTCTTTCTTCTTTTCTCTCCAAATAAACTCCTCTTCCAGCCGCGTCGTTTCACGCAGGGAGGAGAAGGGGACGCATAAGTCTACGGACATAATTTCTCATGTTTCACTATCTTACCTGAGGGAAGGCTCGTCGAGCAAAGGTCACTCTTCCTCTTACACCTCCTCCTCCTCCTCCTCCACCTCCACCTCCACCTCCTCTTCCTCCCCCTCCTCCTCCCGTCCTCTTTCCCTTCTTCCTCTTCCACTTCTTTATTTTCCTTGTAATATTCCTACTCCTCTTCCACCTCGTCATTTTCCTTGTAATATTCCTACTCCTCTTCCTTATCTTTCCTTTTTCTCTTCCTCCTCTTTCTCGTCTTCCTCTTTCCCTTTCACTTCTCTGTCTCCAACTCGTACTTTTCCTCTTCCACTTACACCTCATAATTTTCTTTGTAATGATCATCCTCGTCCTCCCTCCTCCTCCCTCCCTCCCTCCCGATCATCCTCACTCCTCTTCCCTCACCACCTATCATCCTATTCGTCCTCCTCTTCCTCCTCATCCACTTCACACTCATTTCCCCCTTCCTACTTTTCCTCCTCCTCCTCCTCTTCCTCCACCTCGTGTTCTCCCATTCCCTCATGATCGCCCTTCGGAGTCTTCTGTCCAGCGCCATTCGATTTTATTCATCCGAAGGGATTGTCACGTCTCTGAAGAGCTTAATATGTTAGTGTTGGTTTGCGTGTGGCGATAAGAATAACTGGAGAAAGG
Source organism: Oratosquilla oratoria (assembly GCF_046742065.1). Lineage (NCBI taxonomy): Eukaryota > Metazoa > Arthropoda > Malacostraca > Stomatopoda > Squillidae > Oratosquilla > Oratosquilla oratoria. Next base: position 33,312,972 of record NC_134781.1, on the reverse strand, counting down.
GGGGCATTAGATATGCGATGTAAGAAAATGTCTACAGACTCCATGTTATAGTGTGTGTGTTATTTAGACGTTTAATAACAGGGATTGTGTCTGTGTGGTTGTATGAGGTGTGTGTAATTTAAGTGTGTGTGTATTTATATAATTGTAGTTGACAGGAAAGGAGCAACGCTCGTGGGGGTCCTGTCTCTTACTCTCCCATTTATCATAGCTTCAAACTAATGTTTATGTGGTTCCAAATTGTGTGTGTGTGTGTGTGTGTGTGTGTGTTCGTTAGCGCGAAAACAGACCTCTCATTGTTTATCATTTTTAATTTCCATATTTATGGTCTCTCTCACTCTGTCCCTGTCTCTCTTTCTCTTTGTCTCTCTATTTCTCTTGTAAACTTCCTTCAGCATGGTGACTTAGCTTATATATTTCATTCTGGTCTAAGAAGCTTAGAGTGTCCGGCTTCGAGCTCTTTGGGATCCCGACCGATCGAAGATATTTTCAGGCAGGGGTCCGCCTGTCCCTGAGCAAAATAAAACTGGCGAACCTTTGCCAGAATAAAATGATTAAATCGCATCGTCACGATGACTGAGTTAACCTTTTCATCTACGCGGGGGGGGGTAGTGCCGCGGAGGTGAATAAAATCGTCTAGCGGCAGGTAGGGAAAAGTGCCACTCGGTACGGAAGGTTGGGGGAGAAGAATATTGTCCCTGTGTATCTGTGTCGGCTTGTTGTTCCCAGGTGTGTGTCATGTTATTCGTGTGTCATTAGTGATGGCTGCGGGTTCGTTAAAACGGGGTTTTGCCACACAACGATGGCAATTGGGCGGTGCCACCGAAACAGGGCTCATTAGTGCTTTTATTGCTGTTGGACGGGCGCACAATAGCCCGGCTCATTAAGAGCAGTGCTGCAGTGCTCTTCACTGCTGTTCAAAAGAATATGGTTCCATTTTTTGCCATGACGAAGCTTCTCCGTCCTCGTCACGAAGTCTCTTTTACCATAATGTTGCAGATGTTGGCGTGGTTGTGGTCTTGTAAGGCGTGGGTAGGCTCCTTCCCCATCCCCCTTCCCCATTCTCCGTCCCCATCACGAAGTCCCCATTGATATGATGTTGCAAAGTGGTCTATCCCCAACCCCCTTCCCCTATAGGAGGGTTTGGTGTGTTGTTGTAAAGAGGGCAGTCCTTTGTATCGGGGTTCTCAACCTTGCGGCCGCGGCATTCGTTTCAGCGAGGTATATGACCGCGGGGTGTAATGCACAGTTTGTGTTTCAGTGTGGCAAATTTTAGTGTCAGACTCAAACTCGGCCACTAAAACCGGGCGTGGAGGGGGGAGGGTGTCTTTTTTTTTATGCATTACTGGATCCCGGATGTTTTCACTATATCCGTGCGCCCAGAACCACCACTGTTGCAAGTCCCGGTGGAACCTTACATCCGGGTCCATTACAGTGAGTTTATTCCACGTCTGGTGGCAAATCCCGGATCCGGGGGCGGGGGGCCACTTGCCTTCATGTTTGTTGGCATCTCCTGGACAACATCCGGAATCGTTCCGGTGTTTGTTGTTGTTGCTGACGCCCAGACGCTATGACGGGGTCGACCGGCGCCTTGAGAGAGAGGTAGGGGAGGAGGGGTGGAACATGGGGGGACCATCCTTATTGCAGGGATAGTTTTTGAAAATATCGAAATAGAGGTGTGTGTGTATGTGTGATCAACTATTGTCTTGGATCACGTGTTGGACTCGTGATCGACAGCTGTTACCCTCCCGGAGGAGAGCTCATAGCTTCTATATGAACGGTCTGTGGATAATGTTGTGACCTTACACACACAACTCCCCACCCATGAGAGTTGGAGTAATGACTCACAGCGCAGCGGTACTGAAATTATTTCAGCCTTGGGCAGGATTCGAATTCGGACCGCTGGAGTAGCGGTTACGTACGGTACCACTGCACCGTCGAGCCGTGTGTGTGTGTGGTGTAGGCACAAAATACATGAATATACATGATCACCTAGCTACTCTTCAGCCTTTAAAAGGGGGTGACGATTTTTTTTACATGTATATAAGACGTAAGCATCTATCCAATTGTTTTGTGCGCATATAGATAAGCATATATGTTCATTGTGTGTGTGTGTGTAAGAGAGAGAGAGAGAGGAAGGAAGTGGAGGGAATAAGCAGGCAGATAGACAAGCAGATGGAGAAACACAAGATGCTTGTTTGTGCTTGCACTTACGCTGAAGTGTCTGCAAAAGGGAGAGAGAGAAAAGAGAGAGAGAGGAGAGAGGAGTGGATAGGACAAACAGACAGGCAGATGGAGAAACGCCAGATGCATGTATGATGTAGCTGTTGTTGTTGTCGCTGTTGTTGTTGCAGCCACGAGGCAGAATGTGCAAATAATTCAGCATCTGGCAGAGATGGGGGATCTCGGCTGCACCAGATGCTGCTGATGCTCCCAGGTCGAGTCTGTTTTCTGGACTCGCCAAGTAAACAAGAAGATTAACCCAACACGGTTAACCTCCATCACTAACCCGAGGGAGGATGGGGAAGGGTACTACGTGGTGAATGAAATAGCCTGGCGGGAGCCTAAGCCGGAGGAAAAGTGTCACCACCTAAGGGGGGAGGGGGCTCTGTGGAGAAATGGTGTGTGTGTGTCATGCACCGTGGGTGTTGGACTCGTGATCGACAGCTATTTTCCTCCCGGAAGAGAGCTCAGAGCTTATAATTATATGACCGATCTTTGGGTAATGCTGTGACCTTACACGCGCACACATCCCCAACTCCACGCCCACAAGAGTTGCACTAACGACTCGCTGCTCAGCGATGCTGAAATTATGTCAGCCCTAGGCGGGATTCGAACCCGGACCGCCGTCAAGTGCGTGTGTATGTTTGTGTGTATATATGTGAGAGAGTGTGTATGTATGTGTCTGTGCGAAAGAGTGAGTGCGTGTGTGCGGTTGAGAGTGTATGTGTGCGTTGTGTGTGAGAGAGGGAGAGTATGAATGAGAAAGAGATGAAGAAAATTTTGAGGAACAAAAGTACACACAAGTTTTACTCAACAAAAGATAATGACAAAACGAAAATTATTTAAATAAGAATTGTTATGTCAGAGGGCAGTGGTGACAAAATTGCGGGTAAACA
>NC_134781.1:33294856-33307356 GCF_046742065.1 Oratosquilla oratoria | reverse complement strand
GTCCATTCTTACTATATGGCCATGAAAGATGGTCTCGAGTGATGAGACCGTTGACAGGGTCAGAGATGAAGGAAGAGCATATCAGCAGGAATGAGGAGGACAGTGGTTCAGAAGGCGGAGAGTTCATGATGATGTGGAAAAGGCGTTCGGGTCAACAAACAATGGGATTATGGGATGCAGGAAGGGATTACAGACGTCGAGAGTGCGAAAAAGAGCGAGTAAAAAGAGCGTGTGTGTCTGAAGAGAATCTGAGGAGGATTACGGATGTAAATAAAGTGTAAAGAAAAAATGTGTTCGGGAGTGATTACAGATGTGAAGAGAATACAGAAAAATATATATTAATGAAAAACAGTTGTGTGTAAAAAGAGACAGAGTAGGATGACGAGAGAAATAAAAAATAAAAATAAATAAAAGAATCTATAAAAAGGTAAATGAAAATATATAAAGAGTGAAGGACTATAATATGTGTGTGGGGGAAGGGGGAACATATAGCAGGACCGTCCGAAAAGGACTATAGTCCTGTCTTCGATAACTTTGTATAGTTAGAGACCAAGTAGAATCCTATAGTATCTGTTGGAATAACAAAACTGGAAGACATGTACATTTATATAAAATCTATGAAGTCGTCATGTTCAAAGCATATTCATCAGTGTAATGTGTGGATTCCACGTGAAATCTCCAGCAACATGGATGAAGATTATTCCCACCAGAAAAAAAGAGCGAAAGGGAGAGAGAGAGAGAGAGAGAGAGAGCAAAAGTGGATGACACTAACGGATTGATATGTGGAGGGAATGGAGGGCGCCCTTAGGGAGTGGCATCCGTGGTGTACAGGTGGGGGATGGATGACTCTTAAGTGGATGACGTGGAGCTTTGTTGGGCGTGGATGAGTCACGGGGGACATCCCTTTTAGGAAGAGCAGCTGTCATCTTTGCCTCATCCATCATCCAACGCGACGTAGGTAGGGAGAAAAATGAAGAAGAGAAGATGGATGGGTAGGTGTGTGTGTGTTTGTGTGCATGTACCTAATTGTAGTACACATGAAAGGAGAAACGCTCGTGAGGTCCTGTCATTTCTTTATTCTGTGGGCGTGTATATTTGTATATGTATACACCATATACTGTATATGAATGCAACTATATATATATATTATATATATATATATATATATATATATATATATATATATGTGTGTGTGTGTGTGTGTGTGTGTGAGCCCACCTTCGGGGAAAGGATTGTGAGGCGCGTGCAAGTAATATAGAGCAGAAGCTTTCATCCTAATAGTCTTTGTGCTGAGATCGATGGTGGGTGTGATACAGTAGAACCAGCTGCAGCCAGCTGCTGCTGCTGCATCTAGTGCAGGATTAATGTAGTCCTGCCTGGTGGTCACCTGACTGATGTATTTATTTTGTTTTGTTTTATTTTATTTATTGTAATGCAGGTGTGGTCAGAGTATTATTCAATTAAGAGGCTTCAGAGTTGGACTAAAATCTAAATATCTGTGTATGTGATATGCATATGTGCATATACGTACACACACACGCAGGGGCGTACACGCATACACACACACATGTATATACGTATGTATATATTTATGGTATTATACCATGTACCCAGAATTCAGCTCCAATGTTTAAATTAATTATGATGCTATCGTAGCAGTAAAATACACAACAAAGCCTCTTACGGAACAGAATCAACTGAAAGTACAAGGTTGGTGTGAACATTACGGGTTGGGAACACAGGTAGTGGAGGGGCGTGCTTTAGGACTGGGTCCCTCCCCTCGTATCATCACTTTGATTAGTGATTTTATTCTGATTAAGCGCACACGTTTTTTTTTTTTTTTTTTTTTTTATCGGGTAATGGCCCACTCATCCCCCCCCACTTCCCCCCCGCTCTCGCCCTCACCCCCACTCCCCCAATCCTTCCCCCACTCCTCACTCAATTCTTCCCCTCCCCCCTTCCCCACTCCTGCCCTCACTCCTCCCCCCATTTTCCCCTCCCCCTTCCCCCACTCCTGCCCTCACTCCTCTCCGTCAAAGCGGAACCCCCCCCCCTCTCCTCTTAGGAGTGGAATTACTTTTCCTTCAGTGGAATAAGATCTTTGAAGAAAATAGGAAGGTGTGTGGGTAACTTAATGTAACTTAACCAACCTACTCAACCCAGCCCAGCCCATTTCAAGCTAACCTACTTAACATAGCTAACTTGACCTACCTAATCAACCCTAACTTAACCAAGCCTAACCTGACCTAATCTGATCTAGCCTTGCCTAACCTAACCCGATATAGCCTAACCTCACCTAACCTAACAAGACCTGACCTAACCTAACCTAACCTAGCCTCACCTAATCTTATATAGCCTAACCTCACTTAACCTATCCAAACCTAACCTAACCTAGCCTAGCCCAAGCTTACCTAACCTTATCATACCTCGTCTAAGGACACATAACCTAACCTAGTTTAACCAAACCTAGCCTAACCTGACCTAGTCTAGCCTCTCCTATCCTAATCTAACCTACCTGGCATAGCCTAAGTTCACCTAATTTGACCTAACCTAGCGTAGGCTAAATTCACTTAACTTAACCAAACTTAACCTGACCTCATCAAACCCAACCTAACCAAACCCGACTCAATCTAACCTAGCGTAGCCTAAGCCTACCTAACTTAACCAAACCTAAAGGGGATAGGAAAAGGAGCGGATGAAGCTCATTACGAGATATTTTCCAGGCAGAGGCACAATGGCTCCTCTTCCTTTGTCGAGTTCGTGTGTTTGAGGTTGCGCTTCTGGAGCCCTTACGCCGGTGTCACACACTGCGGCGGCGGCGGCGGCGGTGCCGGGTGCGGCCAGATGATGGCGGGTGGGGGGGAGCAAGTTGAAAGAGCTTAATAGAATCGCCTGGCGGCGACAGTAGCCAGAACTGTTGTATGTAAGGACACCCCCCCCCACCCCTGGCAGAAATATTGTTATGACCTTTCAGGTCTGACTCGTAAGGGTGACTGCTGTTGCTGACAGCAAGCCACAGCGGCGGCGCCGGACAGTGTGACATCGACGTAACGCATCGTGTGTTGTGCTTGTGCGATGTTGCGAGATGTTGTTATTATAAAGATGATTCGTTTTAACGTCGCGAACTCCACCTACCAGGAGGCTAGGACGGTGCCCCTATCAGAGGACTTCGTACTGTGGAATTTAAAGAACCATGCTCTTGGTCCAACTCGCTGGCGGCAGGGTTTAAACTGCCGTTACCTCGACCACCGTCGCAAGTAACGACGCTCTCACCCGCTCGACCAGCGAACATCTATTATGTTTTTATTGTCATTGTTCTTATTATTGTTGTAATATTAATGGTATTAGGATCATACATCCTAGTTACATAATTAGTAGGTATAGTCAGATACTGTTATTATTGTAATTGTTGTTGTTGTTTATAGTTATAATGTTGTTAGTTCAGTTACCATTTTTCTCGTGTATATATTGTAATCAGTATTGCTATCAATATTTTATTATTTGAATTTGATTAGTAGTATTTTTAATAGGTTGGCCATTAAACATTTTTTCGGTGGCCAGTTAAAGCTTGTTAACACTTAAACGACCGATGTGTTTGTGTGTGTGTGTGTGTGTGTGTGAGAGAGAGAGAGAGAGAGAGAGAGAAAGATTAACCATGGTCTTGGATCACGTGTTGAATTCGTGGTCGACGGATATTGCCCTCCTAGATGAGAGCTCAGAGCTCATATATGCCCGATGTATAGGTGTTTGTGTGTATGTGTGTGGCTAGGTGGGTGTGGGTGTAGTGTATACCATATATAAGGATTAATAATAATAATGATAATATGCACTACCCCCTACAAACATACAGGCGCGCACACACACACACACACACACACACACACACACACACACACACACACACATATACACATACACACACAGTTATGCCATATCGTGTTCATTCGATGTTGTCGATGCAGCGCATGTCATGTGCTGTGCACATTTATTTTCGATGGATTCGGGAACCATCAAAAGCGCTGACAAAGTCTAGATGCCATCGCTAGATAACTGGATCCTAGCGAGCCGCGCTGGTTGGAAATGGGCGTGTTTGACGGTATTTATGTATGTATCCATGTACAATACATGTGTGTGCGTGCGTGTACATGTGTACGTCTGTGCGTGTGTGTGCGCGCGCGTGTGTGTGTATCTACCTGATTGTATTTACATAATCATAGTATACAGGAAAGGAGCAACGCTCGTAGGATCCCGTCTCTTACTGTCCAATATATCATACCTGTGTGTGTGTGTGTGTGTGTGCGTGCGTGCGTGCGTGCGCGCGCGTGTGTGTATGGGTGAGCGAAAGATTTCACACAGAACTGCGTCAATGTAAACTGGCTGGCAGTGTAGTCCCTGAAGACCAGAGCTATAAATCAGCACTGCGCCACCTCTGCTATTTCACCGATATAGCCTATAGTTATCTCGATGGGTCAGATGGCCTCCCCACCTACTCCCCATCACCCTCCGCCCTCCATTCCTTCCCCTCCTCTCCTTCGCTTGCTTCCACGCTGTCCTTTGGAGGGTTGTGGGAGTGGGAGTTTCTTCCCTTCCCTCATTCCTCCCCCCGCATCCCATTCCTCTCCTTCCCCTTCCTTCACTCTATTCCTCCCCTCACCCCATTCCTCCAATGGCCTCACCATGACCATGGGCAAGTGAATTGTGGACACTTCCCCCCCTTCCCCCCCTTCCCCCTTTCCCCCCTTCCCCCCAACGAAAGCAGAGGAGAGAAAGAGAGAGGGGGGAGGGAGGTGGATGGTGTTGTAGTTGGGCAACGACAGGATGTGTTGTCAATAGACAGAATTGACGGATGATCCAGCGCGATTGTCGCCCGTCGATGGCAGCAGCCGCGGTAGCAGACATTGACAGCCATTAATCTGCCACCGAAAAGGCCGCTTTCACAAGCCAAGAAGACCCATAGGAGAGATGGGGGGGCGGGGGGGGGCGTAGCAATGGCATTCATGGGGAGATGGTGCCGATAGGAATTTGAAACCTCTCCCTTTTTTTTTAAGGTATTGATCGCTAGCTATGAATTTTAATATGCATTTTATGTAATGTGTGATATTTGCATATAAATCTGAATTATAGTTTTAGTTTGATCTAGTCGCAGGTTTGTTTCAAATGAATTTATTTATTTATTTATTTATATCTTTTCTATAACGAGCTTTCGAAATATTATGTACCTATACGCGCACGCAAGGACCACACACAAACACACATGCACACACGCACACACACACACACACACACACACACACACACACACACACACACACACACACACACACACACACACACACACACACACCTCCTTCGCTTCCTCCTGTACCACCTCCACTCTTCTTCCTCCTGCCCTCTTCTCTTCTCACTTCGTCCTCTTCCTACTCCCCTCCTCCTCTTCCACATCCTCCTTTTCTTCCCCCTCCTTCTATCTCTCCTCTTCTTCCCCCTCCTTCTTCTGTCTCTCTCCTCTTCTTCCTTCTGTCTCTCTCCTCTTCTTCCTTCTCTCTCATTCTCTTTCCCATCCTCTCTTTCATGCTCTTTCCCATCCTCCTCTCTCCTCTTCCTCCCCTCCTCTTTACCTCCTACTCTTTCCCAACCTTCTCTCTCCTCTTCCTCCCCTCCTTCCCCCTCCTCTTCCTCCCCTCCTTCTCCCTCCTCTCTCCTCTTCCTCCCCTCCTTCTCCCTCCTCTCTTCTCTTCCTCCCCTCCTTCCCCCTTCCTCCTCCCCTCATTTCCACTCTTCCTCCTCTCCTCTTCCCTCCTCTTTACCTCCTACTCTTTCTCATCCTCCTCCTGCCTTTCCCCCTCCTCCTCCTCCTCCCCTCCTATCCCCCTCCTCCCCCTTCCCCCTCCTCCCCTCCTTTCCCCCTCCTCCCCCTCCTCATCTTCATTTTCTTTCCCTCTTCTTCTCCTCCTCCTTCTCCTCCTTCTTCTCGTCCTCCTCTTCCCCTTCCTGTTCCTTCTCCTCTTACCCCTCCTCTTCCCCTCCTTCTCCTCCTCTTCCCTCTTCCTCCCTGTATCACAACAAGCTTACGAGACAGGTGGTAGTTTTCCCGTCGAGTAGTATTGATTAAAACACAAATAAAAGTTGTTGTTGTTGTTGTTGGTGTTGTTGGAATCGGCTATGGCATTAGACGCTTTCGTCAACAGGAGTCTGGATCATTGGTTCTCACCATGGGGGGACCGTGCCCCCCCCCCCCAAGGGAAGTAGCCATATTACAAGAATTTTTGGGGTCCATGGCCTGCTCTTACAAAATATACATTTCCATATAAGGTGAGGAATCTGAATGTAAATGAAGGATATCACAAAAATCTGCCAGTTGTAAGATAATTATGATTGTCTTATTTGTAATAAAAGGTTTCTTCTTTAGTCAACTCTCCATGTCGAGACCCTTCAGGTGGAAGGTATACGACAGGAGACGCTTAGGTGCTTTCGCTCGAGGCAGTCAACTTTGCGCTGTGTGTTCGGAGAGCAAGATATTTTCTCTCTCTCTCTCTCTCTCTCCTCGACTTGCCGCAGGAGACTTCTCGGTCCCCAATGGAGTTGGACAAATATATGTAAATAATTAGAAATAAAAAATGTATTCCATACTTTTATGTATTACTGTTCTTTAGTCTCATGGAGGCCGCATCCACACCAAACAAGTTCGCTAGACGTCCTCCAAGTACCACTAGTTTTTCGGTTAGTGACCCCCCCCCCCTGAGTGAAACACCATGGTCCCCCTTCTCCCTCCCCCTCCCCTGGTGCCCCGGGGATGGGGGTAGAAGGTAGAGCGAGTTTAACGCCTTCAACGTTCTGACATGCTTCATTAATTTTGTTAAGGTTGAGCACAGTCAATTTTTTTCAGCTGAATGGGGTCACGGACCTCTGCCTGATGGGGGTCGAGACTACCCCACCCCCTTTCAGCCTGAATCCGCATCCTCCCCCCTTCACCTCAGCAAACTGGCATTTTGTTAATCAAAATATACAATGTTTGCCGCCCGGTTGAAGGATTTAAGGTTTGGGCGGAGTTGATGGAGGAAGAGGGAGGGGGGAGGAGGAGGAGGGAGAGGGAGGGAAGGAGGAAGAGTTGATAGTTAGACGTTTGAGACGGAAGTAGGAATTGGGGAAGAGGAGGAGGAAGAGAGGAAGTGGAGGAGGAGGGAGCAGTTTAGGAGTTGGAATAATGGGTCAGGTGTATTTGTTTATCCGTTGGCATGACAACGGGTCCATGTGGTGTTGGAGGTGGTTGGGGTGAGAGGTGGTGGTGGGTGGGCGGATGGAGTGATAGGTGGAGGAGTGAGGAGGGTGGCCGAGGTGGTGGTGGAAGATGGATTCCACGAAGATACAGTGGAGCTCAGGTGGAGTATATAGAAGGTCTTCAGGTGGAGTGGGGAAGGGTGGGAGGAGGGGGGACCCAAATTGCATTGTTAGCATTTAAGGTGTGATTGCAGGAGGGCGAGAAGGAAGGAAGGTGGGTAGAGGGGGAGAAGGAGGGAGGAAAATGGGTTGGGACATAGACATTATATCCACTCTTGTATAGAAACAAAGAACTACCAATCCATCTGGCTGGCTTATGAATTATTCTGGGTCAGATGGTGTTTGGCGTGGAAAAGCTGGTTCGCCAGGTGGTTGCGTCCCTGGTGCCGCCAACCAGGTGGTCCATCGATCAGCTGGTGCGTTTGAACCTTGGAGCAGATGGTTTGCTTGATCAGCCGACCAGCTGCCTTGCGTGACCGGCCACCCTCTTCCCTCCCCTCCCCTCCCCTCTCCCCTCCCCTCCCCTCTCCCCTCCCCTCTCCCCTCCCCTCCCCTCCCACTTTACCCCACGTCATAGTTGGCTTCTACATGATTCTCTTCCCTCCCCTCTCTCTCTCTCTCTCTCTCTCTCTCTCTCTCTCTCTCTCTCTCTCTCTCTCTCTCTCTCTCTCTCTCTCTCTCTCTCTCTCTCTCTCTCTCTCTCTCTCTCTCTCTCTCTCTCTCTCTCTCTCTCTCTCTCTCTCTCTCTCTCTCTCTCTCTCTCTCTCTCTCTCTCTCCCCCTCCCTCCCTCCCTCCCTCCCTCCCTCCCTCCCTCCCTCTCCCTCCCTCCCTCCTTACGTGGCGATACTTTGTACGATACCACACGATACGTCAACACGTTTTACCACGTACCTCACTCGTTTGTCTGATACTATCAGCGCGGTACCAGGTACCTCCACCCCCCAACCTACCTGTGCTTTGGGGGAAGGGGGGGGAGAGAGAGAGAGTGAGTGAGTGGGGTTAGGTCTTGCCACATTGATGTTGTGCAACTCTTGAACCGGCTTTCATGCTCACTGCCACCATCACAGCAGCCGACACAGCCACCTTCTCCTCCTCCTCGTCCTCCTCCTCCTCTTCCTCCTTGTCCTCCTCCTCCTCCTCCTCCTCCGGCAATATCACTATCACTGTCACCACCACCACTTTATCATCATCATCATTATTATTACCTTCATCTTGCACCATCCCCCTACACTTAACTCTCTCACTAACTGAACACTAGTGCTCACCAGCCAGCCTTGTGTCCAGCACCAGACAGCACCACCGCTTTCACCATCTCTGCCCCCAATCTCCGCGCACGCAAACACACACACAAACAAACACACACACGCGCGCGCGCGCGCGCTTCTTTTTACAAAGTCCAGCAGTGATTTTTTTTTCTTTAGTTCTACTCAGATTCCAATCAAGGTTTGACATAACCCCCTTGAATTAACCCCCCTTTCCTCTCTCCCCTTTCCCTCCCCTCGCCTTCGCCCAGTCTCCCATTCCCCTTTCCCGTCTTACCTTTCCCCGTACCCCTCTCCCCACTTACCTTCCACTTTCTCTCCCCCCCCTGATTCGTCGAAGGAAGCGAATGCTATCTTCCCCCTTCCCCCCCCCCTCCCACAATACTCATCATTGATTTTTGAGTTGCCATTGTGGTGGAAGGGCAGAAGGGCGTCCCCCTCCTCCTCCTCTTCCTCCTCCTCCTCTTCCTCCTCCTCCTCCTCCCCCTCTTCGACCCCCACCCCCACTTCTCATCATAGTGAGCAGTTAAAGATAGACTACATGAATGTACCCACCCAACCTTTCCCCGTCCATTCCCTCTTCTTCCTCCTCTTCCCTTCCCTCCTCCTTATCCTCCCACCTTCCTTTTTTTCCTTCTTTTCTTGCCAGACACTAGTTTTTTTTTCATTTCTTTTCGTTCATTTTCATTCCCCTTTTTCCAGTTAACTTCACCTTTTCTTCCTCCTCTTCCTCATTGTCTTCTTCCTTAATCCTTAACCTCCTATTCGCAATACTTCCCGTCCTTCTAATCTTTATCCTCTCATCTTCTTTATTCCAATCCATCTAATCCTCTTAATCCTCCTCCTCCTCCCTGCTCCTCCTCCTCCTCCTCCTCCTTTACCTCCCCCTCCGCTTCATCTCTCCTTTTTCTTCCTGCGTCTACCTCTTTCTCCTCCTCCTCCTCTTTCACCTCCTTTACCTCCCCCTCTTCTTCCTACGTCTTCCTCCCCCTCCTTTTCCTCTTGTTCCTTCACTCCTACCTTTCATCACGTCCCCCCCCCCCCACCTCACTTGTGATGGGAGCCACACACTAAATCGTTGGATCACGGCAGAAGGGGAGGGAGGGAGGGGGGAGGGGGGAACCAATTTGCACGCACAGGTGAAACCCCCCCCCCCACACCACACCACATCCCTCCCCCATCCCACCTCGTTTACCGTATACCACCTCAGAGTTGTTTAACATTTCACCCCATTTCACCTCATTTCACCCCCATTTCACTGTATTTCGCACTCGTTTCACTCCACCTGACAAACTGAGCTGGTGGCGTAATCGGAAACGTGCTGGATCCGCATTCGCGTTGTTGTGCGTTCAAGTCCCGCACCACTCCTCCGATTCCCAGTAGTGGCTGTTTGTTACCTGCCTCAGCAGTCCCCAAAACGCGCGATAGGGCAAAGGTGACGGCTTAGGCCGCAGCTACTCAGCGCCCCCTGGTGTAGGGTACTCATCTTCTTCAATGTATACCCCACCTCATCATAACACTTCACACCATTTCATTTCATTTCACATCATTTCACCTCATTTCACCTCATTTCACCTCAAGGGTTGGGTGGGGTTCAAATGCATCGTTTGTCCCTTGACCTCGCGAATACCCTTTTGGTCTATGGGGTCCAATAGACCACCAAACCACTCCTTGGTCCAAAACTGAGGCCCAATTGGGACCAACATAACTTTTGGACCCACTGTATGGGTCCAAGAAGAGGACCACCAAATTCGCTGGTGCCAATTGGTCCGTGCGAGGTCCAACTCACACATGAGTGGATGCCAAGGAGATGAATAGAATCGCCTGGCTCCACTAAGGATAAGCAAAGGGAAAGGATGACTTCCCCCCCTCCTCTTCCTCCTCCTACCGCTATTACTCTTCCTCCTCCTACTCCTCCAACTCCTTCTCCTCTTCCTCCTCCTACCCTACTCCTCCGCCTCATCTTCCCATCTTCCCCTCCACTTCCTCCTCATACTTATTCGTCGTCCTCCTTTGTCCTCTTCCTCCTCTCCTTGCTACTGGTCCTGGTTCTCCTCTTCCTCCTTCTCTTCCTCCTGCTCCCCTTCTTGCTCCTATTTCCTTTCCTCTCCCTCCATCTCCACCTCCTCTTCTTCCTTTTCCTCCTGCTTCTCTTCTACCTCCACTTTTCTCCATTCCTTCTTCCTCCTCCTTCCTGCTTAGAATAATCTTTCTCCTGCTTCTCTTCATATTCCTCCTCCTCTTCATCCTCCTCCCTCCCCTTCCCCTCCCCTTAACCCAACCCATCCCCCTGTCCTTCTCCCGTCCTTCTTACCCTCTTCCTCCCTCACTCTCCTCTTACCCCTCATTTTCCCCTTCCCCCCTCCATCTCTGTCCCCCTTTCCTTTCCTGTCCTCCGCTCCTCCCCCTCCTCCTCCTTCTCTATCCTCCCAACCCCCTGCCTCCGTCCTCCTCCCTTTCCCTTTCCCTTTCCTCCCCTTTACTCCCTTTCTCCCCTCTCCCCACCTCTCCCCACCTCTCCCCCGCCCCGTATGGAAGAGAAGGTTGCGTCCACCTGTGTGACCGGGGATGGGTTTCCGATGCCCCCCCCCCCTCCAACCCCAACCCCCCGGGGGTGCCGCCATGGCCGCTGGGTCGACATCGATTTTGACTTCGTCGGGGGAAAGGGACCCCGTGGGGAGCTCCCGGAGAGAGAGAGAGACCCAACTCTATTGTTTGCCTTATAGGTCTTTTCTGACTGTGTGTATGTATGTGCCCGCGTTTGTGCCATAATGGTTTTGGATCATGTGTTGTACTCATGATCGACAGCTATCACCCTCCCGAATGAGAGCTTCAAAGTTCTTGTGGTCCGATCTATGGGACACACTGTGACCTTACACATGACACATCTATTCACTTGCCCAAGGGGGGATAGTAACGGGAAGCAGTTGTTTAAGTTGATGTGTGTCGCACTACACGTATATACTACATTATTCTTGTCTTCATATCCTCTATCCTCTCCCCCTTCACTCTCCATCTTTCCATTTCTTCTTTCTTTCTCTCTTTTCCTCTTTTCCTTCTTCCTCTTCTTTTCTCCCCCTCTCTCTGTCTCACTCTTTCTTACTCCTCCCGTCTCTTTCGCCCGCACACACACACACACGCACACATACACACATACACACACACACACACACACACACATATATATATATATATATATATATATATGTATATATGTGTGTGTGTGTGTGTGTGTGCGTGTGTGTGTGTGTGTGCGTATTGAGTCAGCACAAAATCGTGCGAACTTAATCATTTAATTTTATTCTATTTATTTATTTATTTGACCTTATTATTCGGTGCTTCAACCCGCATTGTGTTTGTGAAGAGGCCATCTGGCTTCAGGACTGTGAACCACAAGTGATTACGTTGCTTGAGTTGGGTTCGAGTCCCGCTCGAGTGTTTGTTTACAAAGCTTGGCGCCGCCGTATCCTCTCCCTCCGTGTTTTCTTCCGTTGAGTGGTTATAGTTACGATATACTTAATGATAGGACAGAATTATTATTATTATATATTTGTTATTAGTTAATATTGTTTATATATATATATATATATATATATATATATATTGTAACAAACGAAGGACATCAGCTGATTTTGCGCAGCTGACGAAACTGACCCCTTTCATGCCGGTGTCAGCCTCTGTCATCCGTGCTAAATCACTTCCTCCAGGGCACGACGCTTTCTTGAAGCGGTCGTAAAAATTGTTTACCAAATGAGACTCTTCCTTAACGTCATTTCCTCTGAACGTGAGCGGAAGTACGTACATGTACATATGTACACACAAACATATATATATGCATACACACACACACACACACACACACCGGAAGTGTCTTAATCACATGTACTTGATAAAGTCACTTGAATTTTTTAATATCTATTTTGAGTTTTATAAATACGGTTTTTTTATTCCAATTTTTC
>NC_134781.1:33279856-33284856 GCF_046742065.1 Oratosquilla oratoria | reverse complement strand
GAGAACAGTAGTAAAGAATAGAATGGCAGGATGAAAGGGAGTCACTAGTGGAGTACCCTAACGGTTATTACTGGCACTTGCAGTCTTTTTTGATTCGTTTAAATGACATTATGGCAAAAATGACAAATTACATCTATATGTTTGCAGACGACGCGAGAACATAAGGAGGATAGAAGAAGGTTGCATAATTAAAAAAAAAAAAAAAAAAAAAAATTCACTACCAGAGAGAAGTGTAGAAAATTTTATTTCAATGTCAAGAAGTGTAGATTATAGTAAATGGGGCAAAGAACACTGAGGTCATCAACGATGCATTCAATGGGAAGTAGAACATTAACAGAAGAAAAAGACGTGGGAGTGTTGCTTTCACCCGATATATGAGCTGAAGGACTTTCATATCAAATACAAAGAGATGATAAAATTCAAGAGGAGCTGGTCCGTCCCAGATATGAATATGCAGCATTGGTCCTCAGGCAGTTAAAAAATGAAATACTAGTAATATCAAGAGAATAAAGGGAACCAAAATGCCGTTGAGCAGACAGATTGCACGAAAAAAGACATAATCCCCCATTATTAGAGGAAAGAAGAGTGAGAGGTGGTGTGATTGCTGTTACAGGAGTGAAAATGACAAGAAAAAGCTCTTTGTCTGGAATAATACAAAGAAAAAAAAAAGATAGTGTACCTGAAGATGCATTAAGAAACATGGCTTTCCATAAAGAAGATTAAACTTTTTGGAATAATTTGAAACGAGAAATATTTTTATAAAAATATGAATAAATCTAAAGCCGTGTTGGACGGATGGAGACAAAGGCGGGTACCCCGCGCTCGCAGCTCTATTACACACACACACACACACACACACACACACACACACACACACACACACACACACACACACACACACACACACACACACACACACACACACACACACACACACACACACACACACACACACACACACACACACACACACACACACACACACACACACACACACACACACACACACACACACACACACACACACACACACACACACACACACACACACACACAAAAGCACGCGCGCAACTGCATACGCACGAACGCACTCTCGCGTCCACTTAAGTATTAGAAATTGAAAAACATCCAGGTACACACAAAAACCTAGCGCCGTCTTTTCTCTCTCGTTCCTTCTCCTCCCCCTCGTCCTCTTCCTCCTCTTCTTCGTCCTCCCTATCTTCCTACTCCTCCAGTGCCACCAGGGCTTGCCGCCAGGTCAGTGGGCCCTCTTTTGTGTGTGTGTGTGTGTGTGTGTGTATTTCTTCCGTGTGCGTTTGTGTTTATTTTATGTTAGATATATGCACAAACACGCCGTGTGTACATGTATATGTGTGCGCACTTGCAATTACGGTGTTTCTTTTATGTTAGACATATGCGCACACACAAACACCGTATACATCATGGTCTTGGATCACGTGTTAGACTCGTGATCGACAGCTATTTCCTTCCCAGAAGAAAGCTCAGAGCTCATATATGACCGATCTATGGGTAATGCTGTGACCTTACACGTACACACACCCCGAACTCCCCGCCCACGAGAGTTAGAGTAACAACCCGCAACGGAGCGATACTGAAATTATTTCAGCCCTGGGTGGGATTCGAACCCGGACGGCCGTAGTGGCAACGGGGAGCTTAACCAACTGCGCCACGAGTTTTGTGCATATATATGTGCGTGCGTACTTACGATTACATGTGTGTGTGTGTGTTTTGGGGATGGGGGTAGAGACGAGGTTGTAGACTCAAGATATCTAATGAATACGAAGAATGAAGGAATGGAAAGGACTAAAGAACATAGCCCGTGGCTGGGAGGGCGAGACAGAAAGAAGAAGAGAAGAGGAGGAGGAGGAAGAGGAAGAGGAGGAAGAGTTGCTGGGAACCAGATCGCTGCAGTAGTTCTTTTCTCTAGTGCCTCTAGATACAAAAGTTCGTTATAATGGGTTGAAGTCCCGAAGCGGTTAAAGCGATGGTATGACGGTTAGAAAACGGTTAATGACGGTTAGTCTGAAGGACGGTTAATGTTCGTTTAAACGGTTTAATTCACAGATTGTTGTCAGAGTTCTTTATGATGGCATTCGTTATTGTTCCATGCGGTACTTTGGAAGTTCATGACCGTTATTACGGTTTAAAAATCGAAAAACGTTAAAATCCGTTATGACTGTCACTCTGATCCTGACGGTTTTAATCCCAACGTCGTTAACGGTCGTTATAACCTTTATATAACAGAAAACCGTGAAAGACAGTAATAATGGTTACTGAGATCGTGATGATTTGAATAACAACATCGTTAACCTTTGTTATAATCGTTTAAATCGCCGAAACTCGTTAATTTCCGTTTTGATGGTGCGAACCATAAGATCGTTATGATCACGGTTTGAGTCAAGACCATTACGATTATGGTTTGATTAAAAACCGTGATTGACCGTTACGATGGTTTGAATCACAAGACCATTATTGACAGTTACGATGGTGGTTTGGATCACAAGACCGTTATTGACCGTTACGATGTCAGTTTGGATCACAAGCCCGTTATTAACAGTTACAATGGAGGTTTTGGATCACAAGACCGTTATTGACCGTTACGATGACGGTTTGAATAGCACGACCGTTATTGATCGTTACGACGGTTACCGGGATGGACGCAGCTGCTCGTTATGGACGCTTCAGAGCAAGCAGGGCACAAGGGCCTCTGATTAACTACGTTTCTGACTTAGCAGAGCGTGAAGGGACGTTATAGTGGTTAGAGTGGCTGTCACTGCCTAGTGTAGGCCCTATGGTCTCCCGCAGTTTCCTATATTCTTGTGTTCTGTAGTGATTCTATTATTCAAACCCTTTTGGGATCCAACGGAGATGAGTAAAATCGCCTGGCGGTAGACAAAACTAAGCGGAAAAGGACCGTCTGTTAGGGAAGGGGACGTGATCTCGGTCATTGAACTATTTTATTCTGGTCGGCGTCAGATGATTTTTTATAAAGGAAATGGTGGTGGAGAAGGTGGTTCCCCCACCCTCACCTTCCCAGGTGAATGAAATCGCCTGGCGACAGAGGATAATACATGTCACATACTCATCTGGCGACACCCAGATGAGAAAATGACCATTCGTCCTCGACACCCAGCATTTCTGGGTGACTCTGGGCCATGGGGGTGGGGCGTGGCTAAGAAAGCTTTCGTCCCCGATTACCAGCGCTTCTGTCCTCGGAGAGCATACTGCACCGAAGAGCGTCAGAAACAATAGATATATTTTCCGAGTGTCTCTGGTCCGCAGGGGTGCCAAGAAAGATTTCTAAAGTATCTAGTGCTCCATACAGGGAATTAAGGGGCAAGGTTAGCGTGCCTTGTGCAGGTCACGTGACATCACGAGTGATCTTAGTGACGTCAAGTCACTAACCTCTGTGACTTCAGTCAGGTCACTGACCTCAGTGACGTCACGTCGGGTCACAGGTGTTGGTGACGTGATTTCATTCGGTCATAGAACTCAGTGACGTCAGGTCACATGTCTCAGTGACGTCACGTCAATCAGGTCACAGGACGTGCCCCAGGTCACTGACTTCAGTGACGTCACGAGTGGCCTCAGGTCAGGTTGCAATTTGTTCCTGAAAACTGAAGTCTGTTCGCTTTCAGTCTTGATTAGAGTTGCTATTTTAGGTTTCTTTTGTAATTCATTTATTCATTAGTTCCCTTTGGTTGGTTTGCCTGTTATTTTATTTTTATTGCTATTCCCTGGTTTTTCTTTCCTTTGTCGTTGACACGTTTGGGATTTTCTAAAAATTCTGTACCTCGCTTTGAAATAGTGTTGGCCTCATTTTTAATATATATATATATATATATATATATATATATATATATATATATATATATATATATATATATATATGTGTGTGTGTGTGTATGTATGCTCACGTATGTATATATATAATTTATATGTATTGTATATATTACGTCTGTTATGAAATATTGACTGATTTTTATAACTTGATTTCAACCGAGGGGATGCTAATGAAGTAAATAAAATCACCTGACGGCAGTTATGTAAGGGAAAGTACCACCCGGTAAGGAAGGGAGAGAATTATTATTATTATTATTTACTACTACTATTTTGTTATTATCATTACTTATTTATTTTTATTTTTATTATTTATTTCATTGTTGAATATCACTGAGCTCGTTCCGCCTCGCGGATGTTCCCTTAAACCCATTCAACACAATGGTTTACGTAGTAGGTACTAATCGGGTGAAAGTCGACACAAGAACAGAATGGTTCACATGTTGGGCGAACGAGTGTTCTCGCCGTGTTTAAGAACTGATCCCGATATATAATTTCTGTGAATTATAAATCATTATTGTACATTGTTGTCGTAGTTGATAATTATTTTGTTTTAGCGACAGGGTGTGACAACTCAGAGGGACCGAGAATGGTACCTGCTTACCATATATATATATATATATATATATATATATATATATATATATATATATATATATATATATATATATATATATATATATATATACCAAAGGCTTTTTCCCTTTGCAAGGGAGGTAGCCAGAAAACAAAGGCATAATCCACTCCCATCCATTCAATCCCCACATACTCCACTTCCATCCACCCCCTCCCATCCCTCCCTTCTCCTTCCCTCCTTCATATCTTGACTCCTCCTGGATGATGGATCATCTGACCTGCATCTCGTCCACTGCCCTGGGTCAGAAGCAGTGTCGCAAGACACAGCACATCTACAGAAAAGCCACTTCATTAATTTGGCGACCATCCCCCTCTCCGTCCCCTCATGCAGAAATGGAGAAGACGGGGAGAAAATTCCCTTTGGGCTGCGTCTCTATTTTTCACACATACTTTCTCACCCCCATCCACCATCCACTCCCTTTCAAGCATCACAGTATCATCCATACATAACCATTCTCCATTCACTTCTATCTTCTGTCCTCTCCCGTTTTTCTTCAACAGAC
>NC_134781.1:33174856-33274856 GCF_046742065.1 Oratosquilla oratoria | reverse complement strand
TTAGGCATATGGCCGTGTTATGTAGCGTGTATTACTAACGAATTAGATGTTCTGTGGTGTCGCATGTCGTTTTTGTGTTCGTATAATCTTTTTGTAATTCCTCGTAAAGTTTCTCCGAAATAAGCTGCATCGCATCCGCCACATGGAATCGTCTAAACCACACCGTTTTCATTTTAGTCTCCCGTGTGCAGCACCAAAATCTTACCGGTATGAAAAAGACGACAAGAAAAATGATCGAAGCTGCTTATATCAACACATTTAGTTCAAGCAGTCATAGAGGAGGGTTTGTAAACTTAGCGCATGTAACAAGATTGATCATCAATGGGGCACATACAGACCAATCAGCGAACTCTATCCCAAGGCGACCTGTGAGATGATCCGCTTAGTAAGTACATAAGCAATGTATCTCAATTTGCCTGTACTATTATCTCTCTGAAGAAGACTGTCGAAACGTTAGAGAATAAAGTACTTCTGCTCCTTCCTGGACTTTACCTACACTATTCTATCCATACCTTTGTCTTTTCTCTTGTCGAATATACATATATATATATATATATATATATATATATATATATGTATATATATATATATATATGTGTGTGTGTGTGTTTGTGTTTGTATGTATATTATGGAACAAATCGCTAGTAGCAGCGATGCATTTTAAACAGTCAGGCGCAGCTATGAACGCTGGTCCCTCTGATCGTGAGTCCCACGCGTTACCATCTCGCCAATCAGATCATAAAAAAGTTTCGAAACATGATTCGAAGTCTTGTACCCAGGTTTAGGCCGACTGAAATCTACAGCCCTGAAGCCCGTTTTCTACGCAATTTGACGACACCAAAGAGCAAGACGGTAACTCAATTTTTATTTGCTTCTCCTTTGTAACTATTACGGATTATTATTAATATTATTAACATTATTATATATATACATATATATATATATATATATATATATATATATGTGTGTATATTAGTTTGGGACAATTTTTGAGTTTTGGAAATTTTGAGTTCTCTGGGAAGAAACGTTGTGGACCTTTGCCTTCACGTCTTTCGCACGGTCCGTAGGGTTCATTCGAACGTTTTTGTTTGCCAAACAAAAGCTTTCGTTAGCACAAAACAAAGACTTGTGCAAAACAACTGCACCTGTTTGTGTGTGTGTGTGTTTGTGTGATTATTTTCCTCCGGGAACTGAATGAGATTTGCAACAGAAACAGGGAATGGCATAAGTCGGAATTTTTAATTTGTTACCGGAATTATACCTCCCCCCCCTCTCTCTCTTTCTATCTATTTCCTTCCCTCCCTCTCCTCCCTCCCTTCCCTCTCTTAGGCACCTCACGATTCAGCAGGGAGGAACCAAGATTCTTTTGCGAATATTTAAGGTTTTCACGAGAATTTGGCCCCCAACACCCTCACCCCCAAACTCTGTGGGGGGGAGGGGGGTAGACAAAATGTAGCCTTTCTTCAGTAGAAAAGCAGGTATTTTGATGGGACCCGGAGGGTGAGGCGGGGGGGTGGGAGATGTATAGTCCCTCATAGGTCCGTGCGTAGCCCAATGGATACAGTGACGAACTGGTAAACAAGTGGTCGTGAGTTCGATTCCTGGACCCGCTGACGCTTCGGTTCCCAACAGCTAGATGGGAGGCGACCCAACATGTATATATATATATATATATATATATATATATATATATATATATATATATATATATATATATATATATATATATATATATATATATATATTTAGAGCGGTTTGCCGCAACTGACAGGGCTTTATCCTACCATGTTTTTTCACAGTGGGATGGCGAGTTTAGTTACTCTTTATTTGGGAGGGGGAAATCCCGAACATAGGCCATGGTCGACCAGTGAAGAGACGGGACATGAGTCGAGATGGCGCCTTGTGTTCCTTGTATCTCGTCTGTCGCCAGGCTATTTTATTCAGCCCAGAGACTAGAGGCTGGTGGTTTGAACCCGTTGGGGTCATCGCGTGACGCCTGGAGCTATCATGCTTAACCACCGCACAGAGTGAGTAGTGTCAGAAAAGTTTAGATAAAGATCAGCCTTTGTCGAAGGATTATCTCGTGGTAAAGTTTTAATTTTCCCCCGCAATGGAAGGGTAGCCTTAGGCTTTGTGGACCCCTTACATCGACTTGTATATTGAGAGAACCCCTCGATACGGGATCAGATAGTACCTAGTCACATTTTCTAATTATTTACTGATATAAACGTTATAATACGGAAATCATTGGCACTTTGAGAGACGCAACTAGCCAGGGGAAAACTAGAGAGAAAAAAATGGGGCATCTCGATGAAGACACATTGTGTAATCATGAATTATAAAAAAGAACTGAGCCATGGCAAGATTAACTGTACCATGTTGATTTCCCCGTCCTGCGGAACCCCATGGTAGGTTTCTGCGGCCCCAGGCCGGGAAACACTGCTCCCCGAAGTGATTCTCCGAAGGAATCCCATGGAGATGAATAAAATCACCCGGTGGAAACAAGAATAAAAGGAAAAATGCCACCCTGTACGTAAGGGTTAATCAAGACAGGCTTTAGACAAGATGAAAATAATAAAATGAAAAATTAATATCTTCAGAATTATTTTTTTCTTTTATAAGCCTTGTGTTGCCTTAAACTCTCGTTTTGTCTTAAATTCCATCAGCCTTCCTTGGCGGCGGTTAACGCGTTTCATCACTTATCCCCTTTGAATACGCTGACTTGCTTTACAATCTGACTGATTTTATTCAGTTAAAGGGTTGACATTTTTTTATATTTTATTTTTGTGCATTTTATTGTATTGTTATTATTTCTTTTTATATTTATTTTTGTTTTTATTGAGCTCACAATACCCTTCAGGAAGAAACTACTTAACACTGTTGCTATTACTATTACTACTACTACCACCACCACCACCACCACCACATATACTATTTAATTGAACTGTGTGTCCGTTACTCGGTCCAATGGTTAACACAGAGTCGAAACGACCGCTCCCCGAGACTTGAAAACCGTTGTTGACCGTTATTGACCGTTACTAACCGTTACGGACCTCGTTTTTAAACGCAACATCCAAGAGGCAACTCCATGTCAGAGTTGTGGCGTTGGCTAGAGCGAATTGTTCTTGTCATTGCTTCTAGTTGAGTCTATTCTAAATTCTAGAAATTCCGGGATGTGCTCTTCATACACTAAAAATTGGCGTCATAATGTGACATTGGCCGGATTTTTTTCCCGATACAATCGTTTATTGAATGTCAGAATAAAATCTGCCAAGTACAGTGACATTCACTTCTAAGTACTACTACAGTGACTGATGTCATCAAGGATAGTACATTTACGACATGGTCTCGTACCATCTCGTAATCCGCGTCATATTGTAGAGATTCCCCTTAAAAAATAAAGAAAAAAAAATAGAAAAAATAGATAAAAATAAAAGTGTTGGGGAAGATGATTACAGGTGTAGTACTCAGGAGTGAACCCAAGTGTGCCTAGGACGCTCTGAGGACCGTTTGGTCCATGGAGAGACGTGTGAGGTCTCGGGGTAGGATGGGGGGAGGGCCTACTTTTGGCTGAATAGAAACGCCTGGTGACAATATTTCCAAATGACATCTGCCCGCTGTCGTCGTTCTTGTCATAACCATCATTATGATATCACCACCACCACCACTATCACCACCAGGGTCACTGGTACCACTATCACCACCACCACCAGGGTCTCTGCTATCACCATCACTGTCACACCACCACCACTATCACCATCACCTCCACCACCACTACCGTTATCACCACTACAACTTGGGTCTCGGTGACCACCACTATCACCACCACTGTCTCTACCAGTACTACCAGTAGCACTGCCGCTACCTCTACCACCACTACTACTACCGCCACTACTACCACCAACACTATCACCATCACAATCACCACCGCTACCTCGACCAGTACTATCACTATCACCACCATCATTATCACCACTACCACCACTACCACCACCAACACTATCACCACCACTATCACCAACGCTACCTCTACCAGTACTACCACTATCACCGCCACCAGGACCTGTGCTGCCACCACCACTACCACTATCACCACGGCTGTCACCACCTCTGACACCTCTGCCGTCTGGATCTTACCGCGCTGGAGCTGTGCAAAAGATTTTTTGGGGGGGAAGGGGGAAGGGGGGGAATGTGGGGGGTTATTGGAAGTTAGGGGGATAGCAAAGACACTTGGATATTGGCAAAAAACTTAAGTGGATCCGTTGCCATGTTGCTGTCACGGGGGAGGGGGGGAGAAGAGAGGTGGGGGGAGCTTAGGGGGAGGGGTTGGCAGAAGAGGAGGCAGTATTCAATATTCTCCCCCTCCCCCACACACTTCTGCTCCTTCTTTTCTTTTCTCTCTCTCTCTCTCTCTCTCTCTCTCTCTCTCTCTCTCTCTCTCTCTCTGTCTTCTCTTTTCTCTTTTCTTTATCTTCTCATCTCGCCTTCGCATTTCCCAACATTTATTCTTCTGGTCCCTTCTTTTCTCCTCTTTTTCTTTTTTCTCTTTTTTTTTCTCTTTTTTCCCCTTTTTTCCCCTAGCTTTCCATCTTCTTGCTTTCGCATTTGCCACCATTTATTCTTCCGTTTCCCTTTTTTCTTACCTTTTCTCTCCCCTCCCTCTCCCCTTTCTTTTTATCGTCTCGTTTCTTTTGTCTGTCTTCCTATTTCTATCACTTATGTCTCCGCCTCCGCCTCCTCTTCTCCCTTCCTTCCTTCCTCCCCCCTCCTTTCTTTTCTTTCTTTCTGTCTTTCTTTGTACCATATCTCCCATTTTTCCTAGAAGACATGTTGAGCAGTCTTTTTTTTTTATTAATATCTCCATTTTCCAGTATTTTTGTGCCTTCCTCTTCTTTCTTATTCTTTCCTTCCTTCTTTTTCTTTCTCTTCTTCCTTACATTCCTTTCTTCCTTCCATCTCTTCTTTGTTTCTTCTTCCTTCCTTCTTTTTCTTTCTTCTTCCTTACATTCCTTGCTTCCTTCCATCTCTTCTTTGTTTCGTCTTCCTTCCTTCTTTTTCTTTCTCTCTTCTTCCTTACATTCCTTGCTTCCTTCCATCTCTCCTTTGTTTCTTCTTCCTTCTTTTTCTTTCTTCCTTACATTCCTTGCTTCCTTCCATCTCTTCTTTGTTTCTTCTTCCTTCCTTCTTTTTCTTTCTTCTTCCTTACATTCCTGTCTTCCTTCCATCTCTCCTTTGTTTCTTCTCCCTTCCTTCCTAACTTCTTTCCTTCCTTCCTTCCTTCCTTCCTTCCTTCTCTCTTTTCTCTCGCCTTCCTTCCTTCCTTCCCTCGTCTTTCTTAGCTTACTTATTTCCTTTTATCTCTCCTCATTCTCTTATTTTTCTTTTTTCTTTTTTCATTCTTCCTCTCCATCTTTCATTTTCTTCGTTCCTTTCCTTCCTTTCCTTCTTTTCCTTCCTTTCTTTCCTATCTACCTTTTTTCCTTTCTTCCGTACCTTTCCCACCTTCCTACCTTTCCTCCTTCCTTTCCCCCCTCCTTCCTTCTTTCCTTCCATTATTCCTCTCTTCCTTACTTTCGTCTTTCCCTCTTCATCCTCCTTTACTTCCTCTCTTCAATCAGACCACTTTTTTTTCCATTTTACCTTTAATCAGAAGCATTCTGGTCTCGCATTCGCCAAGTTCTGGGTTCGAATCCCGCACTTTTCTCCGATTCCCAGCAGTGACTGTTCCTTACCTGACCCTCAACAGTCCCCTAAAGCACACAGTAGGGCAAAAGTGACGGCTTCGGCTGCTGTTACTCAGCGCTTCCTGGTGTATGCTCCTCACCTTTTTTGTCCTTCTCCAGCGTTCATCCTTCCTTCCTTCCTTCCTTTCCTTACTTCCTGTAGACGAACTTGTTTGACTCCCTCTTCTTTTGTTTATTTGCTCTCTCTCTCTCTCTCTCTCTCTCTCTCTCTCTCTCTCTCTCTCTCTCTCTCTCTCTCTCTCTCTCTCTCTCTCTCTCTCTCTCTCTCTCTCTCTGAGGTATACCTTGGCTTCCGCATGCATGCATAATGTATTAACTTTCATCAACATAATGAATTGAAATAGTGCTGGCATTAGCCATTTAAAAACATCAGTAACGTCTGGGGGTGAGTGAGAGGGGAGGGTTCTCTCTTTCTCTCTCTCTCTCCCCCAGCTAACCATAACAAAAGGTATCAAGTGTGTCTATGGGTCGAGAGCCCTCGAAGAAGTTAGTCTCCCTAAGAACGGAGTTAGATCAAGAAGGTTTAAAGTCGAATGAGGTTAGTTAGGCGGGTTGAAGCTTGCCTCGTGTGGGCTAAGAAGGAATGTGCTGGGAGATTGTGAGATTGTGAGAATGCCTGCATGAAGCCCGACACTTTACCTTTGGCTTCCTGGTTTTCAGGAGTTTTTTTTTCATCATATACTTTTGTTGTGTGTGTGTGTATATATATATATATATATATATATATATATATATATATATATTTTTGTGTGTGTGTGTGTGTTTTCTTTTTCTTCATTTATTGTACTGTATCTTCCTTTTTTTTTTCTTTTTTCTTCTTCTTCCCACTATCTTCTCGCCTTTTCGCTTTCTTCTTCTGCGGTTCTCTCTCTCCCTATCTTTATTTCTTCCCACTTCTTCTCGCATATCTTCCTCTTTTATCCTCCACCAACTTTCTCCCCCTTCCTCCCTCGTATCCCGTCCCATCCTTATCCACGTTTGGCCCCCCAACTCCCCCCACATCTTTTCCTTCCTCAACATTAGCCTCCCACTCCCACCCCCACCTTCTACCGTCTCATTTCACCAACTGTTTCATTGTCCTCTCTTCCTCTCTTCCTTCCTCTCTTCCTTCCATCTTTGTTTCCTTCCTTCCTTTTTTCCGTACTTTCTTCTTTCCTTATTTCGTCCTCCCTTCCTTCCCTCCTTCTTTCCACCTTTCCTCCTTCCCTCCTTCCTTCCTTCCATCATTCCTTTTTTCCCCTCTTTCCCTCCTTCGTCCTTCCTCCCTTCCTTCTCTTCAATCTTTCCTACCTTCCTTCCATCATTCCTTTTTCCTTTTTTCCCTCCTTCGTCCTTCCTTCCTTTCATTTTTTCCTTTCTTTTTCTCTTCTTTTCTTCCTTCCACCCTCCCCTCCTACCTTCCTTCCTCCCTTCCTCCCTTCCTTCCTTCTTTCTTTCTTTCCACCCTACCTTCCATCCTTCTTCCCTTCCTTCCTTTCTTCCACCCTACCTTCCAGCCTTCCTCCTCTCTTTCCTTCTTTTTTTCCTTCTTTACCTCCTTCGCTATTCCTTCCTTTCTTCATTCTTTCCATCCATCCCTCTTTCCTTCCTTTTTCCTTCTACTTCTCCTCCCCTTCCTCCCTTCCCTTCCATTCTTCCTTACTACTCTCCTGTCTTCCTTCTCTTCTTTTCTACCTTCCTTTCTCCCACCCTTCCTTTCCTTCCCCATCCTTCCTTCTCCTTTCCCCCATTCTTCCTTCATCTCTTCCTTCTTTCCTTTTTCCTTCCTTTCTTCCTTCCTTCCTTCCTTCCATGCATCCACTTTTTATTTATATTGTTTTTCTCTCCGCACGCCCCCTCTTCCCCACACCACAAATCATTCCTCTCTCGTCTCGTCTCGTCTCGTCTCCCCTCCCTTCCCCCTTCCTCCATTTCGACTCCATTTTTCTTCTCCTCCTCCTCCTCCTCCCCCCCCCAAAGTCTTCTCCTGTTCCTCCTCTCTCCAGCTCTCCTTCCTTTTTATTTTCTCTCGGCCTCTCGCTACATTTCCCTGGTTGGCCCCACGCCCTCGTCATCTTGTTTGATCTCCTCTTCCTCCACCTCCTCATCCTCCTCTTTCTCTTCCTCCTTACCTGCTTCCTTCTCCTCCGCCTCCTCTTCCTGATCTTCCTCCTCCGCCTCCTCCTCCTCCTCCACCTCCATCTTTTCTTCAACCCAGCGGGTACAGACTCAAGTGCCCGTGAATCTTTCTCCTCCTCCTCCTATTCCTCCTCCACTCCGCCTCCTCTCCTCCTCTGCCGTGTGAGTCCGGCTTGTCCTTTCCTTCCTCGTCTCTTCACCCCCGCCCCCCACCTCCTCCTCCTCCTCCTCCTCCTCCTCCTTCGTCGTCACACATTTGACGTTGACGAGGAAGATCGACAAGGGTCGCAGATCAGAAAGAGGAGGAGGAGGAGGAGGGTGGGAGGGAGGTGACCTCGGGGGTGAGGGTCACTTGAATAAAATCGTGTGGCGCTTTACCACAGTATGTGTACATTTTGTTCTGGTTACCGCCAGGCGATTTTATTCAGCTCCTCCTCTTCCTCCTGCTCCTCCTCGTTGACTCTCTTCTATTTGCTAGACTTCTCCCCTTCCTTCCCCTCTACATTTCTTCCTCCTCATCTACCTACATATTTCCCTCCTCCTCTTCTCCTCCTCGTACTCCTCGTTGTCCTCCTTATTCATGTCCTCTTCCTCCTACTCTTCTTCCCCCTCCTCGTCCTCTTCTTCCTTCTCCTCTTCTTCCCCCTCATCCTCTTTCTCCTCCTCATCTTCATTCTTCACTTCATCCTCCTATCCCTCCTTTTCCTCTCCCTCCTCCTCTTCGTCATCTTCCTCGTCTCCCTCCTTCTCCTGTCCTTTTCCTTCCCTTCCTATTCTCCCCCTTCCTCCTCTTCCCCTTCCTCCTCTCCCCCTTCCTCAACTTCCTCCTGCTCCTCTTCCTCCCACTCCTCGTCGTCTTCCTTATCCTCTTCCCCCCTTCTCGTCCTCCTCTTTCTTTGCTATCCTTCACTTCTCCCTCCTTCTCCTCTCCTCTCTCTTCCCCTCCTATCCCTTCCTCTACTCTTCTTCCCCTTCCTCCTCTTCCCCTTCCCTCGTACCCCTCCTCCTCCCTCTTCCTCCTCCTCCTCCCATCCTCCTCCCCCTCCTCCTGATCCTCATACTCACCGTTGTGTTCCTTGTTCTCCTCTCCTTCCGCCTCCTCCTGCTCCTCATCCCCCTCCTCCTCTTTCTTCTTCTCCGTTCCCCTTCCTCCCCCTTTTCATCCTCCTCCCCTTTCTCCTGCTCTTCCTCATCCTCATCCTCCTGCCCGACCAGTTGGACACTACCCAATAGCGACGAAGTGACACTGCACGTGTGTGTGTGTGTGTGTGTGTGTGTGTGTGTGTGTGTGTGTGTGTGTGTGCACGCGCGAAGCCTTTCATGTCGCTCTCGACACGAAGCTCGTCGGAAGTCGTCGAAGAGTCTCCTTTTCTTCCTATTTCTCCTCCTCCTCCTCCTCTTCTTCTTCCTCCTCCTCCTCCACTCTTCCCCGTATCCGGTTAATTATAATCGGCTGTGCGAATTAAACGTTCTTTTCAAGTTGAAAAATCTAGAAATGGATATATCTAGTACTAGATAAGGGCTGTGGTTACCTATGTTCTAGTTCCGCACTTTCCTAGTTTCCTAGTTTTTTTCTAGATTTCGTAGAACTAGAAATAGGAATTCTGGTGAGGTCAAGGCAGGTCACCAGGAGAGCACTCAATCAATGGGATCAGATATAGCCATCCTCCCCCACATCTTCCTCCTCCTCTTCCTCCTCTTCCTCATTATCTTCTTCCTCCTTCCTCCTCTTCTTCGTCCTCCTCCTCTTTTTTCTTCATCCTTTTATTTCACCTCCTGTCTCTTCCTCCTCTTTTTCCTCTTCCTCCTCTTCCTCTTTTTATCTTCCTCTTCTATCTCTTCTTCTTCCTTTTTGTCTTATTCCTTCTCTTCTCCCTCTTTCTCGTCTTCCTCCTCTTCTCCCGGTTACTTTTCTTCCTCTTCCTCTCCTTTTTCTTCTTCCACTTCTTCCTCCTCCTTTTCTTCCTCCTTAACTTCCTCCTCTTCTTCCTTTTCTTGCTCCTTCTGTTATTCCTCCTTTCTCCTTCTTTTTCCTCTCCTCTTCTTCCTCCTCATTTTCTTCCTTCCTCCTCCTCTTCTACACCTTTTTCTTCTTCCTCTCCTTCCTCCTCCTTCCACCTGCTTTTCTTTCTCCTCTTTTTCCTCCTCTTCTTCCTCCTTCCCTTCTCTTCTCTTCTTCCTTCTTCTTCCTCCTTTCTTTTTCTTCCTCTTCTTCCCCCTTCTCTTCTCTTCTTCCATCTTCTTCCTCCTTTCTTTTTCTTCCTCCTCTTCTTCCTCTCCTTCTCTTTTCCTTCCTCTTCTTCCTCCCCCGTCTCGTTATCTTCCTCACCTTCCTCCATCTCCTCTTCTTCCCTCTCTTCTTCCTCCTCTTCCCACTCTTCCTCCTCCTCTTCCTCCTATTTTTCCTTCTTCTCCCTCCTCTTCTTCCTACTCTCCCACCTTTTCATCATCTTCTCTTCCTCCTCCTCCCCTTCTGTTTCCAACTTCCTTCTCACTATCTTCTTCCTCCATTTCCTTTTCTTCCTTCTCTTCTGCCTCCTCCACCTCCCCACCTTCCTACTTCCACGTCCTTCTTCCTTTTTCCTCTTCCACATCCTCCTCCTCCTCTTCCTCCTTCCTTCTCTTCTTCCTCTTCCTCCTCCTCACCTCTTCCTACTTCTTCCACGTCCTTCTTTCTTCCCTTTTCCTCTTCCCTCTCCATCTCATTTTCCTCCTCGTCCGCCTACTCTTCCTCATGATCCTCCTCCCACTCCTCCTCCATCACCTCCTCCTACTCCCCCCCACCCGTCTCTTCCTCCTCATTTTCCTCCTCGCACTCTTCACCTTCCCCCATTGACTTCTTTTCCTTCCACCACCTCCTCTTCCTCCTGCTCCTCCTCCCTCTCCCTTCTTTCCTCCTCCTCCCTTTCCTTTCTTTCCTCCTCGCGAGGAGTGGGGAGGCAGCAGGTCGCACATGGGAAAGTGGAGGGGGGGGGGCTATGAGAACGGCTCCCCCCGCCCAAGGTGGGCGGCGTCTGGTTCGGGACCTTCCGCCCGCCCGGAAGGTCCTTCGCTTCTTGTGCCACGGGACACCCTTGTCTTGATTAGTATCTCCTTCTCCTCCCCCTCGTCCTCCTCTCCCTCCCCTCCTACTCCGCCTCCCCCTCCCCTTTCTCCACCTCGTCCTCCTCCGCCTCCTGTTTCCTCCTCTCCCTACTTTCCCAAACCTCCTATTCCTCTTCCTCCTCCTCCCTCACTTCTTCCGCCTCTTCTTCCCCGTCTTTTATCTCTTCGCCCTCCTTCTGTTCTTCCTTTTGTTTCTTTTCATCTGTTCCTCTTGTTCCTCCTACTCTTCCTTCGCCCATCTCCTCTTCCTCCTCGTCCTCTTCTCTGCCACCTTCTCTTCTTCCTCTGTTCTTTTTACATTTGTTTTTTACTTGTTTCTCTTCCTCCTACGCTTCTTCACTCATCTCCTCCTCCTCCTCCCCCTCTTGTTTTTTTTCTCATCCCCGTTCGTTGCCCCCCCCTCTTCCTTTCCACACGAGTTGCCCCAGTTTCCCCCCCCCCGCTTCACTTTTTCTGCCTCCTTCCCTTTCTCCCCCCCCCGCCTCTTCTCTCCTCCCATCTTCCCCTTCCCCTGTCCACTCCCTCTTCTCATCTTCCCTCCAACCCCCCCCTCTTTTCGCCCGTGTCCCCCTCCCTCCACCCCCTCTCTTCTCCCCTTCCCCCTCTCATATTCTCTCCCTTCTCCTCTCATTTCCCTCTCCCTCCCTCCGCCCTCCCCCCCTCTTCTCTTTCCTTGTCCCACTCTCCCTCCTCCCTCCTTTCTGCTCCTCCCGCCTCTGTAAACAGGACTTAGCCCCTACGTAATAAAGCCTGCACCACTACCTAGGGGTGGGAGGGCAGCCTCCCACAAAGCCATATATATATGTGATATATATGTGTATATATATATATATATATATATGTGTGTGTGTGTGTGTGTGTGTGTGTGTGTGCACAGACATGACAGAATTGAATAGACACCAAGAGAAATATTTTAATCTATTTAAAAAGCAATTGATACAACTAAAGTCCTTATGAATGGTCACAATGTGAAGGGAGATAGATCGTCTATATGCAACTACAGGCCAATCAGTTTGACATCGGTTATAGGAAAAATGCTTGAATCAAGAATAGTAAATAGACTCGGAGAACACATCGAAAGACATAATTTAATTCGCGATACACAGCATGGTTTCTCTAAGGGTAAGCCATGTGTGACTAATCTTCTATCCTTTAACACTAAAGTGTATAAGGCGTCAGATAACAATGATAATTACGATGTTATTTACCTTGACTTTAGCAAAGCGTTCGACAAGGTGCCACACCAGAGACTACTAAATAAAATCAAAGCCCATGGCATAGGAGGAAAAGTGTTAGAATGGATTAGAGCTTGGATTAGTAACAGAAAACAGCAGGTCACCATAAATGGAGTAAAATCTAGGTGGGGCAATGTTACTAGTGGAGTACCCCAGGGCTCGGTTTTGGGTCCCTTGTTGTTCATTATGTACATAAACGACTTAGACGACGGGATAAATAGTGATGTTAGTAAGTTTGCGGACGACACTAAAATAGGACACCTAATTAGGTCAGGAGATGACGCAGAGATTCTGCAGGATGATCTTAACAAATTGATCACATATTCGGTAAAATGGCAAATGAACTTCAATATCTCTAAGTGTAGGGTGTATATATATGTATATATATATCTATATATCTATATATGTATATATATATATGTGTAATATATATATATATATATATATATATATATATATATAATATATATATATGGTGCTTGATGTAACAATTTAGGTAATTTCTTCACCCAGTGGGTTAGCCTTGACTGGTTACGAGGATCCTCGAGCCTGGATTAAACCTGTCCCGTTTTAAGCCATTTAGATGCTCGCCAGAATGAATCTCCTCAAATCCTTCTCAGACGATGCTATTCAACTAAGATATATAATTTTTTATTTTTTTTTATTAATTTCATTTATTTGGTTATTGTTTATTTATTGGACCGTTATTTATTTGTTTATTCGTTTGACAGTTCTATCATTCGCGATGGCCAGTGCCTCCCGTGTGTGTGTGTGTGTGTGTGTGTGTGTGTGTGTGTGTGTGTGTGTGTGTGTGTGTGTGTTTGTCTACAACGCAGAAGGGAAGGGGACTATACATTGCAATTCCTTCCATCTCCATTCTTAATCACTTCTCCTCCTCGTCCTCCTCTTCGTTCCCCACTTTCCCGCTCTTTTCTTCCTTCCCTGAAACTAATTTCTCCACTTCTCCTTTTCCTTCCTCCTCCTCTTTCCTCCTCCTCCTCCTCCTCTTCTTGAAATACGGTGGCGCTCTTATGACCTAAGGAGGCGTCACCGGATTGAAGCGTTACTAGGGCCTTGGCGATTTATTTGATGTGTTTTGTAGAAATTATATTAACTAAATCTACGCTGTTTCATTAATTATATTAATGTTCTTTAAGTATCGGAGGGCTTACAACCATTTAGGATTTTAGGTAGATCTCATCAGTTTTTTGTTTTTTTTTACCTTATCATTATCAACAGTATTATCATTACGTCATTATTATCATTATCAATAGTATTATCATTACGTCAATATTATTTGTTTATTTTTTTGTTTATTATTTGTTTATTTATTTATATTATTTTTCTCGCAAAGCCATGTGAACCAGACATTGGGAAAATGGCGCCCATCTCTGTGATTTCTGAATTCAAATCTTGTTACACAAAGAGGGGAAGCAGGAGGACGGCCTGGCATACATTCTAGATTGTACCAAGGACGAATAAAAATTGTATATATAAGGAAAAAAATAGAAAAAAAAAAATTCCCTCTAGATGACGTCATGTTTTCTTCTGACAAAAATGACGTCATGTTCACCTTCATGGAAAGAAGACGAAGGTAGATGGACAGAAATGTATCTACAACTTCATGTAGATTGGACAGGGAGAGGGACATTTGCGTTGCGGAGAGAGAGAGTTGGAGTGGAAGAGGAAATTGAAAAAAGATAGAGAAAGGGGAAGGGAGTCGCAAGGATGGGTTGATGAGAGTGGGAGGAGGAGGAGGGAGGGGGAAGAGGAAGCTCATATATTGCAAGATTGCATATCAGGGGGATCAGAATATTTGTTGCAGAATTTTTCTGAATGCATTGTGAAAAGGGGGAAGAGGTGTATGTATGCGGTGCTGTTGTTGCAAGGAGACGTTGGGAATCGAACTCGGACTCGCCTAGTCACTGGGAGAGCTGAAAGCTCAACTTTCTATCAGGAATGAAGAAAAATCAGATTAATTGATCAGTCTAGATAGGAGATGGTTGTGTCAGTAAAGGATAGATTGTTATCAGTATTGTATGGATGTAATTTAAGGACCTATGGATCGACAACAAATACATAAGTTATATATATATATATATATATATATATATATATATATATATATTTACTAAATATATTTTTTCTGGAGGGTGAGGGAGTATGGCAAACAGGAAGTGTTTTCCCAGGTGGAAAGGAGAAAAGACGAAATGAGAATAAGAAAAACAATGACAAGAATAGAGCGAGCAAGGAAGATGGAAGACTTTTAGAGAAAAACAGTATGGGAGAAGAAGGAAAAACAGAAGGAAGGAAAAGGAAATATGGAAGGAGGGAGTGGCGGGAGGAGATAATTATGAAAAGGGGCCGGGAGGGGGTGCAGTTACCACTTTTTAATTGTAGTTTGTTACGTTTTATGTTTTTTCTTATTATAGTCATTATTATTTATTTTGTTTATATGATTATGTATATATATATATATATATATATATATATATATATATATATATATATATATATATATATATATAATTCACACCAAACGCTCGACAACGAAATTTGTATTTGCATAGTAATATTTAAGAGATGCTGTGATATGTGCAATTCATTTGGCTATGAAGGAATTTTGGCAGTGATCTCACCTCCCTGCCAACTGGTTTCTGGTTAGATGTATCTCTGGTGTCACCTTATTCATTATATTCTATATATAAATGAATATATTGATGTGTTTTACATTTGCTTAGAATCTGAATACGTGTTAAAGCTTGACAAAGCTAGGATTTACTGTGCGTGTGTGTGTGAGCGCGCGTGCGTAGACTGCGCAATAATGAAGCAGAAAAAAATATCCTTTTTTATGTACAAATCCATTTTGCAAGAGCCGTACACTGCTCTCTCTCTCTCTCTCTCTCTCTCTCTCTCTTTCTCTTTCTCTTTCTCTTTCTACGTGGAGGGCCCGAGACCAATGCTCCACAACGGAAACTCGACAGCGCCTCCCCCCCACCCCACCGGAAGTGGGGAGGGGGGAGTCCAC
The DNA here is from genome assembly GCF_046742065.1 of Oratosquilla oratoria. NCBI lineage: Eukaryota > Metazoa > Arthropoda > Malacostraca > Stomatopoda > Squillidae > Oratosquilla > Oratosquilla oratoria. The sequence goes on along the minus strand of NC_134781.1, from coordinate 33,259,626 downwards.
GGGGATGCTTCCTCATAATTTGAATAAAATTGCCTGACGCCAACCAAAATAGATATCACCTGAGCTGAGTCGGAAGTTATCATTCAAGAGTGATGCAGGCAAGGTCATCATATTAAGACATCAGGGCGGGATTCGTAATAATGGATTTGAACCTGGACAAATTTAGAATTAAGATGGAAATAGGCAAGAACTGTTTTACCAACATAGTGGTTAACGAATAGAATATATGCCATGTAGTGAGTGCTGAAAGCAGTTGATTGTTCTAAGAGAAGATTAGATAACTATGAATAGGGATAGCAGGTGGTAAGAGACATGGAGCTGCCTGGTGTAGGCCTTATGGTCTCTTGCAGTCTCCATTCTTATGTTATGCTTATTCAGTGGCACTTATGTTTTTCTAAGCTTAATAAAAATCGTCTGGTGGCAGCGAGAATATAAATTAAATTCTTTATTACCAAGTATATTATTATTATAAAATATATATATATATATATATATATATATATATAATATTACACTAGTTGTAGATTATCTGTTAGTTACTTTTATATAGTTTCTTTGAACTAATGGTTTGATTGTTTTTGTTGACAAATTAAATTTTGCTCTTAAATACCGTATGTGTCATATTACGCCCATTCCATTTATATATATATATATATATATATATATATATATATATATATATATATATATATATATATATTGTTTTAAGGTATTTTCTATGTTGCTTAATATTCTAAAATGGGAATGTCAACACGCGTAGCCATCCCCCCCATCTTTTTTTTAAGCATTATCGTCAGGGAGTCTCTCTCTCTCTCTTTTTCTCGGTGTTATGAAACGAATTTAAATGAAAAACGAACCATTTTGACAAAAACGCGTATTTTTGCTGAATTGCTCTGCGTTGTCCGAGCAGTGAGCGGACAATAATCTAAACCTAACTGAACTGTGTGTGTGTGTGTGTGTGTGTGTGTGTGTGTGTTTGTGTGTTTGTTTGTTTTGGGGTGAGGTTAGATCTCCATATGTACAGTTGGCTTCATTTCCGCGCGACGCTTGCATCTATTTCGTTGTGTGGCCGGATGGATGGCCGAGCGGATATTTGACCAAACGGACATTTGACCCTGTGGATATTATGGATAAACGGACGTTTGGCCGAATTAAATATTTAATTGTTCTTTAATTTGAAAAAAGTGATAACTCAGAAAATTTTCATCTTTGCATAAAATAATCTTACATTTACTAAATCACAAAAGGTATATTGTGTTTTAATTATAATGTAATTGTCCGTCGGCTAAATGTTCAGGAACCGTTTCGTTGCGCTGTTTAAGAACCACAACACCAGCAAGTTACATTCTCTCTCTCTCTCTCTCTCTCTCTCTCTCTCTCTCTCTCTTTCCCTCCCATACCGAGTAGTGGCACTTGTGCTGGCTGCCGTCAAGTGATTTTATTCATCTCCGTGGCCATAACCCCTTGTAAGGGTAATTACCCAGACTATTTTCATTCGTCTTGTTTGAGAATAATCCCATTGATGCCAAATCTCAGGACTTCCATAAGCATGTAAACAAGCCCACTGTTGCCAAATCTCAGGATGTCAAATTATATTGGTGCTCTGTTACTTTTATAGGTTCCGGACAAGCTACCTGATGATAAGTCGTTACTGTACGTGTACAATGTTCTCGAAGTGACGAAAAGTGTTATTTCTACTTCAAGAACACAAGGGGTACCGAAACGCCCCTATGTCGATCGTAGATGGTACTGCAATCCAGTGCATACACGCACACATACACACGCATACGTGTGTGTGTATAATATATATATATATATATATATATATATGTGTGTGTGTGTGTGTGTGTTTACCCTGGTCTTTGGATCACGTGTTGGACTCGTGATCGACAGCCATTTCCCTCCCGGAAGAAAGCTCAGAGCTCGTATGACCGATCTATGGGTAATGCTATGACCTTTCACACACACACACACACACCCAACTCCCCGCCCACGAGAGTCAGAGTAACGACCCGAAGCACAGCGATACCGAAATAATTTCGGCCCTGGGCATGATTCGAACTGGGTACTGCGAGCACCACCGTACTTTCCAGTCCAGCGCTCTACCAACCTCTCTACCTAGTCGTGTATGTGTGTGTGTGTGTGTGTGTGTGTGTGTGTGTGTGTGTGTGTGCAACACTGAATGGGTCCCAGTGAATAGCGATACATTTTTATCAACCACAATACACTTTAATTCTAAGACATCAACATCGGGAGATCCGTGGAGGCTTGAAAAATTCGTGTCGTATGGGACGAGTAGAAGGACACTTGTAGCTTTTTTCTCACAAAATCTAATCTTTCACACGCCGGTATGAGAATTTTCAATTTTTTAACACAACGCTTTTTATACAGGTAATTGATTTGGGACGTAAGGTATTGTAGAGAAAATGAATGGACAAAATTGGTTATCGGGCAGTCATTCAATACCTCCACATCAAGGGCTTAACCCATTCAACTCCGATGACAAGATGTCTTGTCATTTGGTCAAATAAAACAAAAAATCATAAAACACCAAAATGTTTGATCAAACACCAGAAAAATATGACGTCAATCCTCGCTTCGCTCGCAGCGAAGCGAGGACTGACGTCATATTTTTCTGGTGTTTGATCAAACATTTTGGTGTTTTATGATTTTTTGTTTTATTTGACCAAATGACAAGACATCTTGTCATCGGAGTTGAATGGGTTAACTCCAGAGGAAATTCACGAGAACATGGTGGCTACTCCACGAGACAATGCTTCTTCATATAGCATGTTCAAAAAATAGGCAGCTGATATCAAACGGGGCAGGGACAGCCTGGAAGATTACCCTGGTCAAGGAAGGCCTGCCACTGTCACCACACGAGAAATCATAGACAAAATCCTTGACATGTTGCTCACAGATCGGCGTTTGACCAAACGTTTTATCGCGACAGAATTGGGCATTTCCCAGGAACGTGCTCATACAGTTAACCGCAACCATCTTGAAATGACGAAGTCTCGATGGCTCCCAAAACCTCTTGGACCTCATCAGAAGCGGCTGCTATGCAACATGTCAAATAACAATCTTGCCATTTTTTATGCTGATCCACAAGGATTTATCCGGCGAATTGTGACCATGGATGAGACTTGGGTTCATCACTTCCAGCCTGAGTCGAAAGAACAATCAAAACAACGGAAGCATCATGGATCTCGAGTTTAGGCGTGTCGGATAGGGCGGTTGGGGCAGTTAGGAGTAGGGGTGTTGGGTTGGGTTTAGGGGTGTGGGTGGTGTCGAAAGACCTGCAATGATTTGGGGTCACTAATTTTTTGCCGGGCCTCCCCTTCCCCTACCCACACCATACCTCCCCTCAGCAGAGTGGCACTATACGGGCCATTTGCTCCCGATATTTTAGCGCATTTACTATTTCATGTTAACTTTAATCACCCTTGTTTTTCGGTTAAATTTATTTTACTTTATAATTCCATTGATGTTTTTCCTTCCTTCGTCGTCGCTGAAGTGCTGAATAGATATATATATGTATGTATGTATGTATATGAGACTTATTGACCCACTGTCGGAGAATGAGATAAGATGAACAGAAAATCTGTACATTTCGACCACTATCTGTGGTCCTCTTCAGCAGAATGATACATAGTGCGGAGTGTGAGAATATATATAGCTAAGAGGGTACATTTGGGGACAGGGAAAAGTGGGGGGGACTCAGGTCATATGCCCTTGATGAGGTCGGGGCGAAGGTTGACTGATGGTGAGGTCAAGTGCGACTGCTTTTGAGATGGATTTCTTTGCAGCCATCCAAGTTATGCAGTCTGGGGACTACTGACCTTTGGAGTTGTTAAAATTAGGTATATGTTTAATCAGGGAGGATTTAATATTTTTTCTTCGAAAGCTGCAGTGGGATTTGTAGACGATGGCGGCATTATCCCAGTCCATGCGATGATCCTCATTGCTAGTAAAGAGGATCATCGCATGTACTGGGTATAATGCCGCCATCGTCTACAATTTTTCTATCTTATCTCATTCTCCGACAGTGGGTCAATAAGTCTCATTTTACGAATGTGCTACATCATACTTTCCTAATATATATATATATATATATATATATATATATATGTATGTATATGTGTGTGTGTGTGTATACTTTCACTTGCAAGCAACGGCTGCGCCGCACCTGCCTTTGGCAGGTTGCTTGGCCTGCGGCGCTTGCTCACTTTGCTCGCGGGCCATACAATCCAAAGATATGTTTTGTTTCTTAAACGGCTCGCCTTCGTCAGATTCTACCTAAGAGTATTTTTCTGCCTGGAACCTATGTTGTGCGTCGCTGTCTTCATCGCTCATCCTCTTGATCATGGTCAAGATCTGATCGAACTTCTCGTTGTTCTCCAACTCCTCGTGTAGTTCCTTCTTTTCCTCCCTTAGTTTGTCCAAAATCTAATCCTTAATGGCCTCCTTAATATCCTCCAATCAATCTCCAGTGGTTGACACGTAGTCGGTCTCGTAGTCTGGCATAATCATCTTGATAGCCTCTTCTTCTATTAGTTTGAATACCTCTTCAGGAATATTGATTACTACGTGCTCAATTAAAAAACTATTCATGAACAACTTATATATTACATTGCGTGGTCGTTTCGTTACTATTTCTCCGTTTTCTTTAGTGGTTCCGGTATAGATAATCAGAGAATTCCTTACGGAAGTGTCCCCCAAACACCGCCACCGCTGAGGTCATATCAGAATCATTTTGAAAGTGTTATGTTCTTGGTTTGAGGTAGATTTTTTGTTTCATTTTTATGCTTAATCGCAGCTTTTACCTTTCTTATAGCGTATTTGTTGCGAATGAAAATTGTTGACATTTTTAAAGGTTTATCCAAGAAATGCATCTGAATGTTCCTGTGATCAGACTTTGCACCGTGTTTAACGAAGTTCTTATATCCTGAGAAGTAATGTCGCAACGCCTCTGAATCCTCATCTATCATATCGTCCAAACAATCCAATCCGTCAAACATATCGTCACTGTATTCGAATTGTTTATCGTTCTCTAGAGTTGATTTGAAGGCGATCACCTGCCTTTGGAACTCGCGTATAGACGCTTTCACGTTAAAGGTCTTGATGTCAGCGTACAACCGAGGGAACGTTTTACTGTGCTCGTCCCTTGGTCTAGCTGCCAACACCTTATCTTCTTGGAACGTCATCTTCGTTATACCCTTTGTAGCCGTTAGCCACTTCCATAGGCACCTCTGTCTACGCATCTTCGCTGTTTCGTCTCCTGGCATCGTATCGGTAGTCGGTATTGTGCAGCCAATCACCCTTACGGAAGTGTCCCCCAAACACCGTCACCGCTGAGGTCATTTCAGAGTCATTTTGAAAGAGTTATATTTTTATTTATATATTGATTACGTATAACCTGTCAAATGCCAGGTCGGGGAAGGGAGCCATTGACCCCTCAGCTGAGTAAAATCGCGTGGCGGCAGCAAGAGAACTTAACAATTTTTTGGCCACGGAAGTAAATGAAATCACCTAACGGTAACAAAGCTAATCAAAGAGAAAAGTGGCACTCGGAAGGTAAGGGGTTGATCGAGACCCCGTAACCCAAGGGTGGGCAACCCTTGGCACGCGTGCAAAACCTCGTTGCACTCTTACTTTTTTTTCCGACCCTCGAAACTCAGAGCTCACCTTCGGAAAGAATGATAAAATAAGATAGATCTCCAACTACTTTTGTATGACCATTGGTAATTAACCGCATGGTGGTGCGCTGGGCGGCTGATTGGAGCCCTGAAGGGAGGGAGCGAGGGAGGGAGGAAGGGAGGGAGGGGGCCCATACTCGTGGATGTAATAGGCCTGTGACTGTAGTCCGTCGGCACACGAGAATATTTTATGTCAAATATTTGGCCGATTTTGTCAGCCACACTCGTTTGAAGAGGTCGCCCCACCCGAGCCATAATCCACGAAAGCGATTAAGATCGCAGGACGGCAGCCCTTAATTGATTAATTAAGGAAGGCCGCCCCCGGTGCGCAAGGGGTTTAACGTGAAAGAGCGCAAAGTTATGCGCTTACGTCATTACAAAGTTGAATTTAATTAACATGTTCGGAAACCCATTAAGAGAATTAATTAACAAAGTGACCTGGGAGTCGGCATTACGCGTGGAGTGGAAAATATCAGACCGTGTCCATCACCAAGAAATAAGAAGATAATTAAAGTGATGAGCTGAACGCTCTCGCCTTCAGAAATGGAAGTTTTTTTTTGTGTGCGCGCGCGCGTGCTGCGTGCGCTGTGTGTGGGTGTATGTGTACGTGTGTGTGTGGGTGTGCGTATGTGTACATGTGGGTGTGTGGGTGTGGGTGTATGTGTACGTGTGTGTGTGTGTGTTTGTGTGCGTGCGTATGTGTTTATATGTGGGTGTGTGCGTATGTGCATGTGTGTGTGCGTATGTGTACATGTGGTTGTGTGCGTATGTGCATGTGGGTGTTTGTGTGTATGTGTACGTGTGGGTGTGTGCGTATGTGCATGTGGGTGGGTGTGCGTATGTATAAATGTGGGTTTGTGCATATGTGCATGTGTGTGCGTATGTGTACATGTGGGTGGGTATGTGCATGTGTGTGTGCGTATGTGTACATGTGGGTGTGTGCGTATGTGCATGTGGGTGTGTGCATATGTGTGGGTGTGTGCGTACGTTCATGTGTGTGTGTGTGTGCATATGTGTGTGTGTAATTGTATGCGTACATGTACATGTGGGTGTGTGCATATGTGTGTGGGTGTATGTGTGTACGTATGTGTACGTGTGGGTGGGTGCGTATGTGTACGTGTGTATGTGCGTATGTGTATATGTGGGTGTGTGCGTATGTGCATGTGGGTGTTTGTGTGTATGTGTACATGTGGGTGTGTGCATATGTGCATGTGTGTGGGGGTGTATGTGTACGTGCGGGTGGGTGCGTATGTGTACGTGTGTATGTGAGCATGTGTACATGTGGGTGTGTACATATGTGGGTGTGGGTGTATGTGTACGTGTGGGTGTATGTGGGTATGTGCGTATGTTTACATGTGGGTGGGTGCGTGTGTGTACGTATGTGTGCATGTGGGTGTGTGCGTATGTGCACTGTGTGCGCGCGTATGTGTACATGTGTGTGCTATGTGTACGTGTGTGTGTTTGTGTGTGTGCGTATATGTACGTGTGTGGGTGTGGGTGTATGTGTGAGCATGTTGTACGTGTGTATGTGTGCTTATCTAATTATTATCAATATGATACTGGAACTATGGTCGTGAGGTCCCGTCTCTATATATCTTCTTATCAAGCTTTGTTTCGTTAGGTTGTTGGTCTGGATTGTTTCGTCAGACTTGTTCCCCAAATTGACGCTTCTGTGTGGAAAGCTTTCAAACAATTGTTTTTAATCAGTCTTCATTATTTTTACGCGACATGCCCCCTGTCTCTCTTTCTTTCTCTCTCTCTCTCTCTCTCTCTCTCTCTCTCTCTCTCTCTCTCTCTCTCTCTCTCTCTCTCTCTCTCTCTCTCTCTCTCTCTCTCTCTCTCTCTCTCTCTCTCTCTCTCTCTCTCTCTCTCTCTCTCTCTCTCTCTCTCTCTCTCTCTCTCTCTCTCTCTCTCTCTCTCTCTCTCTCTCTCTCTCTCTCTCTCTCTCTCTCTCTCTCTCTCTCTCTCTCTCTCTCTCGAGGGCGGGGTGGGGGTCGCACTGCATCATACTCACGTGTAGGATTTATTTATTTATCTATTTATTTTTCTTTCTTTCTTTTTTCGATGACACCCACGTCCTTGCAGTGGAATACAGCTTTTTGCTCGTCAACACTTTGTTCCCTTTGTAAATCTGTTGCCTTTTATTTTTCCCCAAGTGATCAAATTCCCATTGCCAACACCCCCGAGATAATTTTCTTTCATCGCTTTTGTAATAGTTTCATCTCCCAATTTATAATTTGAGTATGGTTTTTTCTTGCTAACCATTTACAGTTTATCATTTGTATGTGCGGGCATGTGTGTGTATTTAGCGAGTTGTATTTTGCGGGAAGGGGAGCTACGCTCGTGGTGTCCCGCCTTTGTATTTCGCAGTGTCTAGTTTGCTCTTAAACTCTGCATGGTTTTTGCCCACACTATTTCATTGTCCAGTTTGTTCCAAGTGTCCACCACTCTATGTGGAAATTTTTTCTTCTTCAGATTTCTTCTGTAGCTATGTTTTTTGGTTTTCTTTCCATGCCCTCTTGTGCTTCTCCTGTCCCAGTTTAACAAGCCCTCTCTATCGAGTATTTCTGTGCCTTTCATGATTCTGTAGATGGTCAGTAGATCACCTCTCTCTCTTCTTTGCTCCAGAGTCGGTAACTCCAGTTTAGCCAATCTCTCCTCATATGACAAGTTTGCAAGTGCAGGTGCCATTTTTGTTGCTGCTCTCTGGATTCTTTCTATTTTCTTTATATTCTTTTTGGTACTGGGTGACCACAATGTCGCCGCATATTCTAGTCTAGGCCTTATCAGTGTGACCAATATTTTTTTTAATAATTTCTTCGTCCAAATATGTAAATGCCACTTTTATTGATCTTAGCAAGTTGTAGGATTCTCCGACAATTTTGTTTATCTGTTTGTCATAGGACAAGTCGTTTGAGATAATTACACCCAAATCTTTTTCGGATCTCTCCTTCTTTACCTCCTTGGTTCCAATTTTATATTGTCCTGATATTCTATTTTTGCTTTTTCCAAACTCCATTATGCTACACTTGTTAATATTGAAGTCCACTTCCCATTTCTGACTCCAGTTCCATACCTTATTCAGGTCTTCCTGCAGTGATTCGCAATCCTTTTCAGTTTTTACTTTCCTTAACAGTTTGGCGTCGTCTGCAAAGAAGCTCATGTAACATTTCACATCATCATCCATGTCATTCACATAAATAGCAAACATTATTGGAGCCAATACAGATCCTTGCGGTACTCCACTGATCACCTCTTTCCAATCTGAATATTTTTCTCTGAGCACTACTCTCATCTTTCTACCGATCAGGAAGTCCTCCATCCATTTTAGTAGGTTCCCTTGTATCCCTCCTATATGTTCCAGTTTATTTAATAATTTTTTGTGTGGTACTTTGTCAAAAGCTTTTTGTAAGTCCAGGAAGGCACAATCAGCCCATCCATTCCTTTCTTGCACTATGTCTATTAATCTTGAGTAGAAACATATTAAGTTTGTGGTACATGATCTTCCTTGTCTGTACCCAAATTGTCTTGGGTTTATTATTTTGTTGTCTACCAGGTGTTTTACCCATCTATCCTTGAGGATTTTCTCACAATTTTGGCTATAGTGCTTGTTAGTGAGACTGGCCTTTAGTTAGTTGGTTCCTCCTTGTTTCCTCCTTTATATATTGGTACAATGTTAGCATTTTTCCAGTCTTTTGGTATTTTTCCTTCTTTGAGTGAGCAATTTATTGTCATGTATTTTGCCCGTTCTTTGCATTCTTTTAGAATGCAATTTGTAATTCCATCCGGGCCATGTGATTTCCTGACGTCAAGGTTTGATAGGTGTTATATTTCTTTTTGTGTTATTGTTATCTCGCTCATGGGGGAAGATCGCCTTTCATTACCTTCGTCCCAATATTGTGCTTTCTCTCTAGTGAAGACAGATTTGAAGTGATTATTCATGACTTCGGCCATTTCTAATTCTTCTGTGTATTCTATATTCCCTTGGCGTAGTTTCACCATTTCTTGCTTGTTTTTAAGTTTGCCATTCACATATCGATAGAATAGCTTGGGTTGCTCTTTGCATTTATCTATAATATCCTTTTCATGGTTCCTTTTTTCCTCTCTTCTCACTTTAACATACTAACATCTATAGTTTATAGACTTGCCATTTTCCATTTTTTTTTTTTTTCCTTTCTTTTGTCTTTCTTTTTTTCCACCTTTTCCAAGCTCTGTCCCTTCAGTCTTTTGCCTCACTGCATCTTTTGTTGAACCAGCATTTAATGTACACTAGCTTCTCTCTTGGTACGTGCCTATTTACCCCTTCATTGTAATTATCCATCAAGATATTCCATTTCTCTTCCACTTTAGTCTCTTCCATGTAAAATTTTTCCCAGTTTGCATTCTGGAAGAATTTAGTTTTTCAAAGTCCGTTTTGTTGTACATCAATCTTCCTTTCCTATGCTTTTCATTGCTCTTCATGTATATTTCTTCCTTTAGTTCAGTTTCAATGAGTATATGGTCACTCTTTCCAATTGGTGTCTTGTATTGGATTTTATCCGCAATTTCAGGTTCTGTTGTAAATATTAAATCTAGTTTCGACGACTCCTCGCTATTTCTGTATCTGGTGTTTTCACTGACCCACTGAGTCATTGTGTATACCATGGTCATATCCAGTAGTATATTACCCCACAAGTCGTTTACTCCTCGCACTGTCATGTTTGCCCAACAAATTTCTTTGCAATTGAAGTCCCCCATAATTACCAGATTACCCCCGCCCATTAGTATTTCATTTAATGATTGCCTTTGTGTGTGTGTGTGTTTACATAATTATGATATATGGGGTTGAATTAGTGCTCGTGGGGTTCTCCTCTGCATCTCCATTTGTCAAATCCTAGTTTTCACCGGATTTCCTGTTAATCCTTTCCATGGATTGACGCTTCTCTCTGGAAATTTTTGTTTCTTTGTGTAAGGCCTTCAGCCATACTGTCGTCTTCGTTGTCTTTCCATGTCCTCTTGATGCCCTTGTACAAGCAGAGTATGTAATTTGGACCATTACTTTCTCTCTTTTAAAAAATAGCTATCAATCTCTTCTTTCTATTCGTTTCTCCAACGTAGGTATTTTTTTTTTCTAGTCTCACTTCACATGCATTCTTTGTCAGAGTAGGTATTCTTCTAATCGTTGCCCTTTGGATTCTCTCAATTTTTCGTATATATTCCTTTTTTGTGATGTGATCATACTACTGGAGCGTACCTCAGTTTAGGACAAATCAGACTTTCTGTGATCTTTCCCATCGTGTCTTCGTGCCACTCACAAAGGATTACAAAGAAAGAACATACCAACAGGAAACCTTTTGGTCTATAATTTACATTAATATGTAGTTTGTACCTTCCATTTCTCTGTTCATGTCTGTCATCCGCAATTACGACTTTTTTTTTTTACTTTCGCTTTTGTGATTGGTTCACTTCCCATTTTAGAATTGCATGACATTCTTTTCTTGTTTTGATCCAGAACTTTTCGTCTCTTTGTTTCAAATTTCATCTTTCATTTAACCTGTAGAGCCTATCCACATCCTCTTGCAATTATGTACAACTCCAACCAACTCTCAAGCCCCTTCTGTCACACACCCTACTCTACGCGACTCAAGTGAGTTCGTTTGTGTAGAAACGACTTCCGTTACAATATTTTATTTTTCGAATCTCGAAATGTCAAATCACTTTTGCGTCGTATATTGAGAAGCTGAATGACGAACTAAGAGTAGTTAAACCTAAAATATGAATATTAGGTATACTGTTGAATTGTCTTTAGGGAAGTCTAGAACGCTTTTCAAATTTACAATATTTGACGAGAATCTTGATTGTGTGACGAGCAGGGCTTTACTCTCTTCGTGATCTTGGCATCAGCAGAGAATAAGTTTACGTAGATGTCTGTATTATCTGTCATGTTAATGGAAGTCAAGAATAATACTGGTGCCAGTGCTGCGCCCAGTGGCGCACTATTTGTCATCACTTCAATACAACATTTCATCCTTGACTCCTATTCTCTTGCGCCAGTCCTTCGGGAAATCCCAGATCTATTCCAGTATGCTCCCTTTAGTCAACTTGCGCATCAATCTCTTATGTAGCACTATATCAGAAGCCTTCTCCAGGTCTAAATATACACAATATATTCAACTCTGTCGTCCATGTAGCACGCACACACACGTACACACACACACACACACACACACACACACACACACACACACACACACACACACACACACTTAGAGATGAGGGTTCTACTTGGGAAGAGGTGATTAGTGGAGTTCCACAGGGATCGGTACTGGCCCCAATAATGTTTGCTATTTATGTGAATGACATGGACGAGGGTGTGGACATTTACATGAACTTTGCTGATGACGCAAAGTTGTTGAGAAAAGTGAGCAGTGAAATAGACTGTGAGTCGCTGCAGAGAGATCTGAACAAACTTTGGGAATGGAGTCAGAAGTGGGAAGTGGACTTCAGCATTAAGAAATGTAGTATATTGGAATTTGGAAAAAAGTATAAACAGGATATCAGGACAATATAAAATCAGTGAAAAGGAAGTAAAGAAAGTGGGATCTGGAAATGACCTGGGAGAAGTAATCATCACAAAGGACATGTCCCCTAGTAAACAGATAAACAAAATTGTCGGAGAAACCTACAACTTGGTGAGATAAATGAAGGTGACATTTACTTGGACGAAGAAATGGTGAAGAAAATAATAGTCATACTGATAAGGCCAAGACTTGAGTACGCATCGACACTATGGTCACCCAGTACCAAAAAGAACATCAGGAAAATTGAAAGAATCCGAAGACTACGAAGATGGCCCCCACACTTTCAGAACTGTGATACGAAGATTGTCAAAGCTAGAGCTACCGACCCTGGAACAAAGAAGAGGAAGAGGAGACTTGTTGATAATCTATAGAATCCTGAGATGTATGGAAGCCCTTGATAGAGAAGACGATACGAGAAATACAAGGAGACATGGAAGGAAGCTAAAAAAGGACAGTTATAGAAGAGACCTGAAAAAGAACAGCTTTCCCCAGAGTGGTGGATGTATGGAACAAACTAGATGAAACAATAGTGTGTGCAAAATCCATACACGAATTTAAGAACAATTTAGACACGGCGAGATACAGAGACGGGACACCACGAGCGTAGCTCCCCTTCTCGTAAGATACAACTAGGTAAATACACACACACACACACACACACACACACACACACACACACACACACACACAAATCCAGAATTTTTGCTGTATCCTAATCGGTTGCCCACTTTGACTCCTTGCTCTCCCAAGTGTTTCATCCATCCCTTTTTCGCAAATTAATAATTCCGTCACACGTTTTATCCAACTTTCACAATTCCTTCACACGCTTTGGCTACTGATCTAGGCAAGGGCACTGATCTGTAATCCAAATGTTCCTCCCGTATAGATTGGTACCACATTGGCCATCGCCCAGTCCTGCAGCACTTTCCTTCTTCCAATGAACATACGATCATCTGGCGTCCACAAATTGTTCTCTGCGCTCTTTGTATATCCTACAGTATTTGAGATCCCATCTGGGCCCGGCGACTTTTTCATTTTCTCTGGAAGCATATTGACTATGCATCTTTTCCCCCACTTTGACCTTGCTCAATGCATTTCTGATTACTGTATTCTCTTCCTCGAAGCCCTTGAAAGCCCTTCAATTTCGTTTTTTCCCCTCCTCGTGGACTGTCACGTTAACATTCAGAGTAAATATTCCTCCCCCTGTGATTCTTCTGAAGAACAACTTGCATTTGACAACTACATACCTTCCGAAGTTCCTCTCTTCTTCCCTTCTGATTTGCATGTATTCGTTTCTGGCACTATTATACTATTCCTTTGTGTATTAACCTAATTGTAGTATACAGGAAAATAGCAACGCTCGTTGGGTCCCGTCTCCCATTTTCTAATTTTTAAATATACCAAGCCACAAATTCATGTACAGTTCCAACTTAATTTATCCTTGATTTCCAATTATATCTAGATTTGAACTCATGTATTGTGTGTGTGTGTGTGTGTAAGAGAGAGATGGATTCACCACGGTCTTGGATCATGTGTAAGACTAGTGATCGACAGCTATCACCCTCCCGGATGAGGCCTCAGAGCTCATATTTCCCCCCGTCTGTGGCTAATGCGATAAGGATAGCAGCACTAGCAAACTACAGCCCATAACAACATTTTTATTCCCAACACTTGTGGGTAGAATTTGAGTTCCAGATCCTTGTTGGAAGTTAACCCCTGATGAGTAAAATCGTCTGGCGGAATTTCCAACAGTCATACTGTTGATAAGAGGGAACCTTATAGTTATTATCATTGTTATTATTATCATCATTATTAGCATTATCATCATTATTAGCATTATCATCATTATTGCTTTTATTATTATAATCATTGTCGTCAGTATCATCATTGTTGCAAGACATTCACCACTCAGAAAATAGATTAAGCACTGGCTTATGTTAACACTTTTCTATTTCTGCCTGCCGCCAGACGATTTTATTCACCACATTGTCGCGCCCTTGTGTACCGGGTGGCGCTTTTCCTTTCGTTCCGGATGCCGCCAGGCGATTTAATTCATCTTGTCCCCACCCCCCGGTCCTGCTTCTGTAGCGAAGGGAGTGTAAACAAAGAGAAAAAGGAATTGTTTGCAGAGCATAGTAGAAAAGCAAACGGGGAATTCAAACTGTTTTTCGATGGAATCCCCTCTCTCTTCCTCTCTCCCTCACTTTTTTTTTTCCGTCTTCTTTATTTTCTTTCTATGTCGTCATCGCCATCGTCGACGTCTTCGCGCTCAGGGCCACCACTTAGCTTCATTTGGAAGAAAAAAGTTTCTCTTAAAAGTTCAGAATGGATGTTTTTAATCTGAGTGTGCTCATGAATAAGTCTGCGTTTGAACAAGGCGTTTTGGGGAAAGAAAAGAAGAAAAAGAAAAATTGAACTTCAACATCACCAAGATAACGGAATATTCTCTTCTCACAGATCCAACTGAAGGACGAGGAGACGGGTGAAGCTGAGCTCTTCACGAAGAGGCCCCTGAATTGCGAGAAGAGAAAGAATTACAAGTTCGACATCACGGCGTTGTCGTGTGGTGGTGTTGAAAGTGCAAAGTAAGTGTTCTTTATTGAATTATTTGTTTATTTATTATTTGTATATCTATTTTAGAGAGAGATTGTTTTCAAGTCTGAAAAGAAAACTACAAGTCCGACAGGTTTTGTAAGTGAAGTGTTTTTTTATTTTACATATTTACTTGATTATGTATCTACTTTATAAACTGTGTATTGCTTTGTTTTGCTATTTTTGGTAGGAGCAGGTTTTAGGATCTTTCCAGGTGACATGGAAGTTGTACATGAAATTTTTGAAACAAGAATAATAACGTACCATCAAATTTTAAAAACAACACAAAGAAAAATACTGTAATAATTCCATTTAAGAATATATGTAAAATGATGTCATATTTCAGGATTATAAGACACCCCCCCCATCCGAGATCATCCACTCTTAGTTTGGTATATGTTTATAGATTGTATAAAACGTTGGATGGAATATAAGCTACTTCAAAATTTAATTTGCATAATTTAGATCGTTTTACAAATTTTGTAACGAGATATGGATTGGATCAATATTGAATGTTTAACTACGCGCAGATAAAATGGTTGGAGGAAAAAAATTAAATTTTTCATATTATTCTAAGACTATAAATATCGTAATCTCGGCTTACTTGGAAAACATTTGAGAAGTGGGATATCTTAAGAAGAGACAGAGTGCAAAAGACGAGAAATATAAACGAGCTCTTGAGCTCTCATCTTAGAGGAAAATAGCTGCCAATCACGAGTCCAGCATGTGATCCACCACAGAGGTGAATCACAAGAAAGAGGCTTCTTCTGACACTGTCTCCAGCTAGTCTGGGCCCAAGATCTCACTCTGTCAACTTTAAGTGTATTTCTTACATCTTTTCACACATGAGGAGATATGACAACCGGCGACAGCTCCCTTGCTGCTACTACCACTTGCAGCCGGTGGCATAGAAACAGTCCTACTACACCAATACAACACGGAAAACACCAGTCCAAAGTTTCTTCCCAGAGAGATCACTGAGAAGGTCCAAGGATTGTTGCCGTTGGCCAACCAGTTGAGCTGCGGGCTTTCCGCTCGCAGTGAACGTCTATCCGTAACTCTCACCATTCGCGACCCCCACCCCGGGTCTATCATCCACTTTTCCCAACCAATGCGTAATCGCGATTCTCCCGCCTATCCGCGAGACCAGTGCATCTCGGCGCTAGTACTTTAATCTTAAGAATTCAAATTCATAAAAATGATCATTTGATTTATGAATATATCTATTAATTAAAAACAAGTAAAATAGCAATATACAGTGCATAGATTGATATTAAATTTACATATAAAAGATCTTTCATTAGTGGTGTGTACAGGTCTATTTTACTATAATTAGAATTTATTATTATATTTACAAAATAACTATTTAAAATGAAGTATTAAGATTTATTTTTATCGTAAAACAATATGGAAGCGGTAAAACAAGATTTATATGAGTATTGTAAGGCAATTTATATGAGTATTGTAAGGCAATTTTAAAGGGCGCGTCCACTATCCGCGATTTTTCGCTATTCGCGAGGGATCACTAGTGAAACTCAAGGCAGCAATTATTATCGTTTTCTTTCTGTCGCTGTGTGATTTTGAAATGATAATGGTGACAATTGTAATATTTCATTGCTAATGGCATCTTCTCTTCCCCAGTGTCACAGTTCATGTTAGTGTCACGGACGTGAACGAATACGCACCAGTATTTGTAGAACCATCATACGTAGTTGGTGTAGATGAAGGAAGACTCTATCAAGAAGTTCTCACACTTCAGGCTGATGATCAAGATTGTTCTCCTAAATTTGGAGACATTTGTAGATATGAGCTCCTCACAAAAGACCAGGTAATGTAAACATAATTGACTTTCAATGAAAATTGTACTGGACAGTATCCCAGTTATGATTTCATACCAAGTTAAATGATACAGTATTATGTATGTTACTTCAGAGCAACACCTTTTTTAAGATTTCACTATAAACATTATTAGTTTTTGATAGCCATAACCTTTTCAGTCATCAATTTGATAGAACACTGCTTATATATACTTTACATTTATGGCCTCATTCAGTATTGTAAGTCACAAGGATTTTTCATTGAACAGTAATAGAAATAGTCTCTCAGTTTAGCTCTGTGTTACATATATTTGAGTGATGATACTACATATTTTACTTAATAATGTAAAGTAATTCAGTTATATTGATTATTATAGAGAAGAGTACAGATGTGTTCATGATGTTATGCTTAATCAAGCATGGTTGTTGAGGCATTGGTGTTCATTGCCATTGTTTTATCATAACCCCCTCTCTCCCTCTCACTTTTTCCTCCTTCTCCCTTCTTAAATCTCACCTGTACCACCTCTTTAGCATGATATTTTCCCCAAGGTGGGGTTATCAGTATACAGATACTATCTGTCTCTTTTTTACTAACCATTATTCTTTCTTACTCCTGTTTTTCTCTCTTTTTCTCTTTGTACTTATTAGTAACTTCACTGTCTTCAGGATCCATATTTTACATTTTGACATCAAAATCTCTCTTTTCACAGCCTTTTAGTATTGATGGTGAAGGAGTCATCCGCAACACAGAACCCTTGGACTATGAGAAGAGTCACAACCACATCCTCTCAGTGGTGGCATATGACTGCGGGATGAAGAGATCTCAGCCAGTCATGGTGACGATAAAGGTCAACCGAGTATGTCATCTGGGATGGAAAGGTTAGTTAAAGTTCAGATTGAGGTTTATGCAATAGTTTATGTATCCTAGGGTCAGTATTGATATTGATTGACAGTAATGATGTTGTCTCTGTCAGTTATTGAGAACCATAACCTTGCAGGCATGATATTCTTCCGATTTAAATTGGAATTCTGATTTTTTTCTTTTCCTGACAATGATCTCAATTTTTTGTCATTAATTCCCAATTGTAATAAATGATTCTGTTAAAAAAATATTTTTTTTTTGTTGTGGTCGAATAATTTTTGGTTGATGTGAAGTTTTGGGCAATTTGTATGTCAGCTGTACTTGTGTGTAAGTGGTTTATTTTGTGCTGCTGGCCCACAAGTGATTTTTTTGTGTAGCATTGCATGGGGTAGGTTATATTTTGGCCGAATTATATCGATATCAACATCACTGGAACAGTTTGCATCCTTTTGTTTACTAGCGATTCAGCCCAGGGACTCTGCCTAGGCCTGTGGCCCCCTGACCCCCCCCACCAGGGGCTGTGCTCCTGGACCACTGGCCAATGTAGATTTTGTTTTGGTTACCCACTATCATGCCTGCCTTGCTCATATTGTCAGTATCAAGCAAGAATTCTCTAGACACATTTCTAGATATTTTAAATCAATGTGACACCCATTGGTATTAATTAGATTATTTCAATATCAGCAATAGATTTTTATTGTGTGCATGGCCTGTTTCTTGATTGTAGTAATACTCCCACACCAGAATGAAAATTTCTGGCATTTGTTGAAATAGTGTCCTCAGGGGGGCTTCATCATGCTGAAAGAGTTAATTGGGGTCTTCATCACTTCTCTTTAGTGACATTCTCTTACCTGAATGAAATTGCCTGGCATTAGTCAGAAGAATATCTTTGAAGGACTTCATTAAAGCTGAACAGCATTTGAAGTTATTTTTATGGTTCAAAGCATAAAGTGGAAAGGGAATCAAATTTTGTTTGGCTGAAATACCATAGAGGTGTACCTGAGAGATGCGAGGGAAAGGTAGACCTCAAACAAAAGAAGGTAACACACTCCTCAGTTTCTTTTAGTCTTGAATCTACCCCTCAATTGACTATGATCCCTAGGCATAGCCAAAACAAAAGCCATAAAGTGTGTCACAGTATTCAGTCAATTAACCCATCACCTTGGTTATCTCTTGCAGATGTTCATGTTGATGGGGTTTAAGTAAACATACAAAATAGAACATTGATTATGCAAGTTCAGGGATTAAAGTTTAGGAGCTTATGCCAAAAGGCACACAATTGCTTTGTAAGTTGTCACCTATCCCTTATGTGGGCTGCTCGGCCAAGTAACTACTAAGAATTGAGTGAGAAGTGTAGGACTTAATTCGCAACTGGGAGGATACGAGACCAAGACAATTCCAATTGTGGCACCAGTTTACCCCTTTTATGGCCAGAGTACTCCCTGAGCCAAATTAAATCTTTCTGTTAGAGCCAAAGATACCCTTAAATTAGTCTGCCTTTAGGGACTAAACTCTTTAAAAAGAGAGGATACAAAAGCAGCTGCATGAAATTATCTGGCAGGACATAAAGACATTACCCTATAAAGGAATTGAAAGAATGAAAATTATATATTTGCTCCTTGGCACAAATATTTTCCCCATGATGTATATCACTGCATGTTTAGTTGCTTCCAGGTGATTCTATTCAGGTTTGGTGAATGTCCAGTCATCATGAATTCATTTGCACCTTTAATAATCCTAGCTCCTTGTTTACATCCTCTGTTTAACCTGTTACTGAATTATATTAGCTTTAGGAAGCCTGCAGTGGTTGCAGGTTCATTTTTTGTAAGAAATTTTTTTTTTCCTTGTACAGTGTCTTTAATTCACAGATGATTAATTGGGAGAGAGCACATTAGGAACTTTTCATATAATGCACATTGTGCTAATTTTGGAAGCATATCATAGAGCCAGATGTTTTGATTCCTGTCTTGTTTACCTTATTAATACGTACATGTAAAGAGCTAAGTTTACTGGGTCCCATCTTTGTCTCCAACAATCAACCTTATGTAAAGATCACTTACCTAATTATGTATTAGAAATGAGTGCAAATGAAGATCAAAGTGATAGGAGTACAAGGTTATGAAGCAAATAACTTTTATTTGAATGAGGTTGCCAGTTGCATTGAAATGCATCTCCTTCAGATTTTAGTGATGAAATTAACAAGTACTTTATTATTAGCTGCATCATTTCAAACTTTATGTATGCACATGTATTTTATTTAAACTTAAGGGACAGCACTATAACTGAGAGTTTAGTGAGAGTACAAGACTACATTTTTCTTTTTCTTATACTGTGCCCCCAGAAAAAAATGAGATAGCAACAGTAGGAAAATATTATACATTTATATTTAACCCATACTGCTAATTAGAGGGTTGTAAAGAAATGTTTGTAATCAAGTTAATTAATTACCTTATTTTTTCCTGAGCAGGAATCAGCGAGCATGTAGAATATTCTCCAGGCTCTGGACGTCAGGAGTTGTTCCCATCTGCATCCTTAGAACTCTGTGATGTGCCTTGTCATGTAGACAGAGTGCAGGCTCGTATTGGCTTAACCACATCACACATTGGAAAAGGATGTGACCGGGACACATATTCAGTTGCTGCCCAGAGGAAAATGTGTGGTGAGTGTTTTTCTTTTTTTGGTCTTCTCTCCCTCCCTTCACTTCCCTTCCCATGACTTTCCTGTCCATCATTTTACTTCCTCTCCCATCTTTTCTTGTTATCCTTTCTTCCTTCCTTGTCCTTTCTTCCTCCATTCCATTTGTACTTTTTACTTAGTTTCCCATCCCTTCTTTTCCTCCCTTACATTGGACAGTATTGCATCAATTAACCTTTAACTAGATTGTTTTCTGTCAAATATTTAAACAACTTTTCCTCTACAGGTGCTAGTAGCGAAAGTGTGGAGCTTTTACCTGCCCCAGGTGCAGGAAAAGAGTGGACTGCTGGCCTCCACTCAGACGAGGGCCACGAGGGCGATCTCATTTTCGAATTCGAGGGAGATTCATCAGGTGTTGTTGTCCCAGAATCGGTGCTGACCCACAATCTAACATCAACATTTACCATTTCAACTTGGCTCAAACACAAGTCAGGTCCGTCCACTGACAAGGTAAGGGAGAACAGTTTGAATAATTTGTTTTTATTTTGTCAAGCTATTTTGTAACCTGCCTACCAACTACACAACCCACCATCCCTCCCTTATTCATTCACATTATTTCCATCCACTTGTTACTTTGAATTATAATTTAAACAAAATTATTACAAGTTTTCACAAGATTTTTCATTTACTTTGCAAAAACTTGTACATTCTGAGATGGGAGATGTGGGCTTTTGTGAGTGCATACAGCCCTAGTAGTGAGAAAAGTGAAGAGAGTGAGATATTTTGGATTGAATGAAATGAGTTTTGGGAAGGTTGCTGGTGGTGCTGAGATATCTCAACGAGTTAATAGGTGGCAGAAAGGAATTAGTGGAGAGTTGTGGAGCAGAGACTTAGAAGTTGGGCTCTTCCATTCTGCCTCCTTCTAACATGTTTGAGATGGTGTTCAAGAGGTATAGTCAGGGTTACAAGGATGGATAGAGTGAGAAATGTAGAGATGGCAAGCCAAGGTGGAGAGGGTGTGCAAAGAATGTTGGGATGATTTGGGCACATGGAAAGAATGAGTGAATGAAGAACAGCAAAAGTAATATGGAGGAAATTTAAGGGGAAAACCAAGAATGAGGTGGATGGATGGGTAATAGTGGGCAAGGATGCAAGAGGAATGTCTTTTAAGGAAGGAAGTGAAAGGACAAAAGATAGGCCAGTGGAGAGTGATTGTAAATAGATGAGGTAATGCAGCTTGCAGGGGTTTCTTCTTGTTTGCTCTGTATATTTCTCAAATGGATGATGATGGGGAGGGTTTGCCATGTAATGAAATACAGAGTAAACCAATTTTGGATGTCAGGACCTTCTGTGGAGGTGTTGTGTCTTGCATTTCCTGAGACCTAAGCAAGTGTGGCTGGGGTAAGGGATGACCCTTCATCCACAAGGAGCTAGAATGGGAGGGGATAACAAATGGGTTTGTGGGGTTTTGGTGTGTGTGTGTTTCTTTGTTTTAATGTTGATTATCAACCCTTGATTCACAAGTAGCTAAGATAAGAGGGAAACAAAGGTGGTGGATGGAAGTGGAATGGGTAGGAGTGGATGCATGCCTTGATTTAGCTACTTCCCTCATAAAGGGGAAGAATCCATTGATATTTAGATAGAATTTGATAATCATTATTTAGAACATTGGTGTTATTTTCCTACTTTACAGCACACAAAAGAACACATTATGTGCAATGCCGATGATCACAAAATGAATCGACACCACATGGCTTTGTTCGTCCGAAACTGCCGCCTCATCCTCCTCCTCCGTCGTGACTACACAGAAGCAGACCTAAATACCTTCCAGCCAGCTGAATGGAGATGGAAATTGCCTCAGGTATGTTGTAGTACTTTGTTTACAGAATGTATGTTTTTTCTCTCCCCTCTCTTTCTCTTCTTCCTCCCCTCACCTCTTAATTTTCATGACTGTCAAGCAGAATGTCTAAATCACTTTCCAATTATATGTACTAATCAGGTCTTGTGAAGTAATTATGCCATCCCTTCCTTATTAGTTTCTCATCCCTATCAGTCCAACCTGTATTTGATAGGTCTCTAACCTCTTTCTGGCAGAATAAGAATTTCTTGATTAGAGGAAAAAGAAATTGTCCTCTTTGAAGCTTATTGATAAATCAGCACAGCCTGAAGGGATCTCTCCTTTGTCGTCTGTAATTACTCGCAAGTCAGTGAAGGGGGAGGGTCACCATGTAATGAAGATGTTGGGGTATCCTAACTTGGGCTGTATCTTGCTGCATTGCTTCTGACCCAAGCAGTGGATGGTGTCCAGGGATGCATGTAAAGGATACACATGCCTCTGACATATATTATACTTTTGCATACTTTTGATACATAAACTTGCTCTCATTGAATTGTTGTGTGAATATTACCATTTATGCTCCTTTTTTTCTTTCCTTCTTTCTAGGTTTGCGATGATGAGTGGCATCACTATGCCGTCCTGGTCAACCTTCCCCAAGTAACATTGTATGTTGATGGACACCTCTTCCGGCCAGAGAATGGTGAATCACCAGAAGTAAGTGCATTGCTACATGATAGTCACTTTATAGGATATGAAGGGAAAGGAAAATATTTAGTTATTGCATACAATTGAACTGAGGTGGTGAGATACCTTTGCCATGCATACTTGAACTTTCAGGGTAAGTGGAGGAAGTGGCTGGTAGTTTTGAAAGTTTGTGTGCATCATGCAAACAACTATTTGGTGTGCATGAAAGCTGTACATTTAAAGAATGAAGCAGTGGGGGTGGTAAACCAGCTCCAGATGTTGGGGGTCTTGCTATTTAAGTGCTCTGTCTTTTAAAGAACCTTCATGATATATTCATGAATAGCAATGCATCAGGTATTGGCTGCATGTTATTCTATATGGTCTATATGGGACACCCCAACAGACCAGAGCCACACATCATTTTGTTAGTGGTAGAGGAAATCTCTGTTCATAGAGAAATGATACTTTATTGTACTGTGACTGTCCCTCCATTATGCTGTCCCCCACTCCTGTACCACTTCTCTGAATATTCATTTTCTTATTTCACCAAACCCTGAGGTGGGGGAAAAGAATGATGCCAGGTGTTGCTACTTGAGACATAAAATGTGGATAGGACTTGGCATCCTTCTTCCAGTAGCTCCAAAGGGGACATACCTAAAAGAAGCAAAGGCATAATAGAGTCTGGGAGGAGTTTTCCAACCAGAACCCTAAGGTTTGGGTCTTTTAATGTGCCTGGATTTGGTACAAATGAGAGAAAAAGGGAAGAGATAGGTAGTATGTTTGTAAGAAGAAAGATGGATGTGTTGGCATTGAGCAAAATTAAGTTGAAAGGGAGGAGTGAGTTTGAGTTTGGGAGTGTAGTTGAGAGGGTCTCAGGAGTGAAGAGAGGACAAGGGAGAAAAGGAGTGGCTATACTTGTAAATGAAGAGATAGGTAAACATGTGGTGGAGTGGAAGGAGGTTTCTTCAAGGTTAATGTGGATGACGGTGAAACTGGGAAGGAAGATGTGGTATTTTGTAAGTGTATATGGGCCTGGTAGTGAGAAGAGTGTAGAGGAAAATGAGGCTTTTTGGATAGATTTAAATGAGTGCATAGAGGGTTTAGGGAGAAATGTCAATGTAGTAGTATTGGGAGACCTTAATGTTAGTGTAGGAAATGAAACAATAGACAGAGTGGTTGGGAAGTGTGGAGTTTCAGGAAAAAATCATAGTGGAGAGTTGATGGTGACATGTCTAGAAAGAGAGCTGATGATAGCAAATACAGTGTTTAGGAAGAAAGTCAAGCATAAGTACACATGGGAGAAGGTGGTGGATAGAAGGGTGATAGATAGCGCATTAATGGACTATGTAGTGGCAACCAGGAGATTAATAAGAACCGCTAAGGATGTACATGTTCTAAGGGGAGAGAATGGGGAAATATCAGATCATTTTTTGGTGGAAAGTAAATTGAGAGTGGAGTATAGATGGAGAAAGGAAAAGGACAGAAGGTAGGGAGGTGCTTAAAGTAAACTGCTTAAATGAGGAAGAAAAGGAGAAGGAGTACAAGAAGTTCAGAGAAGAGTGGGAGGGAGTGAAGGATAGAGTAGAACTAGGAGTGGAGGAGGAATGGGAATGATTCAAAGAGGGAGTCACAAGGTGTGCAAAGACAGTATGTGGAATATGGAAGATGGAAGGAAATAGAAGGAAGGGTAGTGATTGGTGGGATGAGGAAGCAAAGAAGGTTGTAGAAGAGAAGAAGCGAGCTTTCACAGATTGATTGCAAAATAGGATGAGAGAACCATATGAGAGGTATAAAGGAAAGAGAAGTAAAGCATAAGATAAAGGAGCCAAAGAGGAGACCAGATGTGAAATGGGGTAAGAGTATGACAAAATTTTGAAAGTAATAAAAGGATATTTTGGAAAGAAATTAAGGGAGGAAGAGAAGGTGAATCAAGTAGAGAAGAAAAGGTAAAAAGTGCAAATGGAGAGATGATAATGGAAGGGAGCAGTAAGAGGAAGATGGTAGGAAAATTATTCCGGGGATGAGATCCATCCTTCATCCTCAAAGTGTGCTAAAATGCGAGGGGTGATGTCTAGGTTTAGATGGGTTTTGGGTGGATGTATGTGTTGATTTCCTTTTGCAAGAAGGAAAAAAACCTTTTCGGTATGAATGTGGAATGTTTCCAGGTTTGAATACATTTAATGACATTGTTACTGAAAACTTTAATGTGTTTTGAAAGTGATATGAATTGCTCCTATGCAGGTCATTGATGACTGGCCTCTCCACCCTACACGTGGCATCAATACCACGACTTCAGTTGGCGCGTGTTGGCAAGGTTGGTACATAGCTCATGTTTTACAGTGCCCCATATTCTAGTTATTTTCACCACCCCATTTAAGAGGTATACCCTTTGTACCCATATAATTGTGTATTTAACCTGGGTGATCTGTCTACTTTTGCAAGAAAGTAGTGGATATCATATAAGAGTTATCTCTGCAGCTTCACTTTTGAACA
Organism: Oratosquilla oratoria; assembly: GCF_046742065.1. Lineage (NCBI taxonomy): Eukaryota > Metazoa > Arthropoda > Malacostraca > Stomatopoda > Squillidae > Oratosquilla > Oratosquilla oratoria. Next base: position 33,234,448 of record NC_134781.1, on the reverse strand, counting down.
TCCACAGGAAGTTACAGTGACTTTAAAACAACTGTACAGTTACAAAAATTAACCTTTGTGAACTCAGTATCAATGCAATAGACACTGAGCACGTCATTCTACAATGCCCCACACAAACAATCCCTAGAGTAACACAATATTTCTTCTCTAAGTGAATTTTAAGCCACTCAGTGGGTGTACTGATTGCCTAGGAGCCATGAGTCTCCTCAGCCAAATGCTCAATTGACACCCAGTATGTTATTTTGTGTCTTATTTTTTTGTTTCAGTGTTTATGACCAAAGATCACACTAGATTTTGTAACATTATTTGTAGATGATTATCAGTCATCAATTGTGATAAAACATTTTGTATATATTCTTCATGTACCAATAAGTACTACTCAACTTGCCAAGAATACTTCATGCATCAGTAAGTACCACTCAACTTGCCAAGAGGATCTACTTCATTTCTTATATCTGGTGACCCTGATGTGATGTTTATTGGTCACCTAGCTTATAAAGAAGAAATTACAGTAAATCTTTGTAACTTGGTAATTATGGAGTGATATTTATTGGTCAACTTCAGGCAGTAGAACAAAAGCTTGGAACAAGATGGAAGCTTTCATGATACTGCCTGAAATTGGCCGTGCAACCATTAAAATGAAAGACCCTAAAAGTGCCAGCTACTGCTCTACTATCAGGAATATACAATGGCAGGATATCCCCTTTGGTAATAGAGGCCATGCTATCCTATGCAAAGCCAGTACCAGTTGCCCACATCACCTCAACTTCACCACAAAATTATCAGCAGTATCTACAGCTTGTCACACTTGACTGCTGATCTAATGGGAAAAAAATATATAGATAAATAAGAATAATGATTTAGCATGATGTGAACAAGGATGTTAATCAGTAGGCCCTGAGCTGTATTGCCTGCCAGACAAGTTAGACAGGATGTCACACTGGGTTGGGGATAGGAGTCTCCCAATTCTAAGTGTCATTTTGGACACCTCCATATTTATATTGTTGGTCCTTTCCCACTCTCAGACAGCTCTCAGTACCTCGTCACCATTACAGAGTGCCCACATGTTGGCTTAGCACCCATGAAACCAGCCACTGCCCAAGATCACACAAAAGCCCTCCTACAGGGTTGGATCAAACATTTTGGTGTTCCAGTCAGCATTATCTCTGACTGGGCCTTTGCCTTTCCATCCCAGCTATAGTCATCCTTGAGAGAATTATCTATATATATATACATATACACTGAATGGTTCCCATTGATCAATTAATATCTTTTTTCAACCACAAATAACTTTTAATTCCATGCCATCGCCGTCGAGACTGAAGAATCGCTCGATGGAGGCATCAGTTTTATCCACGTTTCAATTTCCAACGGATCCCTCCATCGAGTGATTCTTCAGTCTCGACTGCAATGGCATGGAATTAAAAGTGATTTGTGGTTGAAAAAAGATATGTATATATATATATACATATATATACCAAGAACCTCTTCTCCCATATAAGGGAGGTAGCCACCCAAGGCATGCACTGACTCCTACCCATTCCACACCCATCCACCACCCATTGTTTCCCCTCTCATCTTAGCTCCTTGTAGCTGAAAGGTCCATCTTGCTACTGCACATAACCTAGTAGCTGATGGTTTGGTTGAATGGACACATGGTATCCTGAAGACAACTAATAACCCACTGTACTGGACCTGATTGGAAGTCTCAACTCTGGGTCTTCCTTTGTATGCAAACATCACCCAAAGAGAAACTGCTAGTTTCATATTCTGAACTGGTGTTTGGAAAAGCTCTTCCTGTCCCAGGCAAATATTTTCCCACTTCCAACTTTCCCACAGACCATGATCACCTCATTGTCATTGTTTGGAAATACCAACCTGACATTCAGATATGCAAGAAATTCCCTCCATGTGATCACCTCAAGGTGCTCCACTCTGGCAAGTGTGTCTTTGTAAGGAACCTCACAAACAACCCATCACCTGCCCTTGACAGGGCCCCTGGGTCTATTGACCTTGCAAGATCTGTCTACCTCAACAATGATGACTTTCCCTATTTCATCCCTTGAAGATGGCTCCTCTTCTCGTATGATTTCGAGCTAGACACCCTATATGCTCACCCCACAGGCTCAGCCTCTAACCAGCCAGGGCCTCTTGCACAAGGGGGCAATGCTGTTTCTATACCTGAGTGTCTTCACTTCAAATGTACTGGAAAGAAATTAAGCATGACTAAAAACAAATTATAAGATTAAACATTTACCTTTATACACCTATTGTAATTTTACTATTTTTACATTTTACCTATTCATGTTTCTTGCATTATTAAGAATATCTGTTTTCACGTTATTTCCCGGGACAACGGATTGATTGATCTGACCATGTAAGAATTGCATTAAGCTTTGTAACATTTGAAAGTTTTTTTTTCCCATAGAACATTTTTGCATATATTCCACACATACCAAAATCACAACTCAAGAGGATCTGTGTTCCTTACAATATTTGTACAAGATTTTTTTTTATATTACTCATATTACTTTTTTTTCACCTGTTCATGTCCTGTAGGATCTGAAGGCCACATGAAACATGGACTAAATGGATACATGGCAGGCCTTGCTGTGCTTATAGGCAAGTCCGAATCTCCCCGAGTACTTTCTTGTCTGACCAAGTGCCAGGAAGCTCTGGATACACCTGCAATGGAGCTGCTTCAGCCAGGAATGGAACTTCTCACTAATAACGGTAAGTTTCTTTTTATTTGTAAACCATACATAATCCCTGTAACCTGTTTGGCCCAGTGATGACAGTTACAGATTTCTCTAAGCTAAATAGAAATATATGGCACATCAGCTATAGCTAATCACCATAACTCATGTATTTTGTATGATACCCAACTGCAGAAATGACCCAGATCACCATCGAGGGAGATAACATGACCAACCTGGAGACACTGGTACGGCGTGTTGCATATGTCAATGGTCGAGACTACCCTACACCTGGACGACGTCCTGTTGCACTTACCACTAGTATTGCGTAAGTTGAATAATTCGTTTATACTATTTAACACAGGGAACCATGCTTTAGATTACATATGTGCATAATGTTGTAAAACACCTTTAGGTGGTGAGGAGGGAAAAATGTAGCTTGCCATATAGAAGAAACTTGTTCAATAATTATATCCCAATATGTTCAGTGTATATATAGATGGGACAATGAGGAAGGTAAATTCAAGTATACTAGGCAGTGGTTTGGTATGAATTTGGGTGCATTCCTTTCTAGAACCAGTTGTTTACAGACACCTGCTTGTAACCAAGTTAGAGTGAAGCAGTTTATGTCACAGTTTGGGAGGGTATGTGAGAGGAGAGCTGAAAGTAAATGGACAAAAGTAAAGTGCCTTGATGTACATACATATACCAAAGGCTTTTTCCCCCTTACAAGGGAGGTAGCCAAAAAACATACATATACCAAATGCTTTCTCCCCTTTACACGGTGGTATAGCCAAAAAAGAAAAAGGCATAGAAACCACTTCCACCCATTCCATTCCTTACATATCCCACTCCACCCTCCTCCCTCCCTCTTATCTTGGGACCTCCTGGATGACAGGTCATCCCTGCATCCTGTCCACTGCGTTGGGTCAGAAGCAGTGTCGCAAGACACAGCAAGGCAGAAAAGGAGAAGACGTGGAGAAATCCTTTTGGGCTGCATCAAATTTATTCTTGTACGTACTTCCTCACCCCCATCCCCCACCCACTCCCCCTCATGCATCACAGCATCATCCGTACACAACCCTCTTCCATTCACCCCTATCTTCTGCCCTCTCCTGTCCTTCCTCAACAGACATTCCTCTCTTTTGTAATGCCCCTTTCACCCCATCCATCCATCTCATCCTAGGATGCCCCCTCTTATTCACTCCTTCCACACCTCTTTTACTAATCTTTCTTCACTCATTCTTTCCATGTGTCCAAACCATCCTAATACTCTTTCATCAACCCTATCTCCCAGTTCCCTTTCCACCCCTGTTCTCCTCACCTCATTTCTCACTCTGTCTAGCCTAATAACCGCTATCATACTTCTCAGACATTTCATCTCAAACACATTCAAACTCCTCTCTTCCTCTCTTATGTTCCATGTTTCTGCCCCATACAGTGCTGTTGGTACAATCACTCCTTCATATAACGTCCTCTTAGCATCCATTCCCAGATGTCTATTTCTCATTACACTTTTCAATCCACCAAGGTATTTACTCGCCTCTCTCAATCTACATTCTACCTCCACCCCCACTCCTCCCTTTCCTGCCACATTTGCACCCAAGTATCTAAAACTATTCACTTCCTCCAGTCTCTCACCCTTAATGCTCACTTCCAGCCTGCTGTCACTCTCTCCCCTTGTACATCTCATCACCTTACTTTTGCCCACATTTATCTTCAACTTCCTTCTTTCACACACCTCAAACTCTGTCACTAACTTCCTCAATCCCCCTCTGATCCTGCTACAAGCGCATTGTCGTCAGCAAACAACAACTGGCTTATTTCCCACTTTTCTCCATTTTCTTTAACCATCTCCAATCCCTGACCCACTACCCTTGCATTCATCTCTCGCACCACCCCATCCATGTATAGATTGAACAGCCAGGGTGACATAATACATCACTGATGAAGTCCCACCTTTACCTCAAACCATTTACTCTCTCCATTTCTAATCCTAACACAGGCTCTACTACTCTTGTAAAAACTCTTGACTGCTCTTAACAGCTTTCCAAAGCCAAAAAGCCAGCTTTCCAAAGCCGTTCACTCTCTCCATTTCTAATCCTAACACAAGCTCTACTACACTCGTAAAAACTCTTGACTGTTCTTAACAGCTTTCCAAAGCAAAAAAACAAAAGCATAAAATCCACTCCCACCCATTCCATCCCCACATACTCCACTCCCATTCAACCCCTTCCCCACATACTCCTCTCCCATTCAACCCCCTCCCATCTTGGCCCCTCCTGGATGACTGGTCATACCTGCATCCCACCCACCATCCTGGGTCAGAAGCAGTGTTGCAAGGCTGCTTCATTAAATTGGTGACCCCCCTCCCCCTCTCCATCTCTTCATGTAGAAAAAGAGAAGATGGGGAGAAATCCTTTTGGGCTGCATCAAATTAGTTTTCACACACACTTCCTCACATGCCCCCCATCCTCCACCTACTCCCTTTTATGCATTACAGCATCATCCATACACAACCGTTCTCCATTCACCCCTAACTTCCATCTTCTCTCATCCCTCCTCAACAGACATTCCCCTCTTTCCCAATGCCCCTTTTACCCCATCCATCCATCTTATCCTTGGTTGTCCCCTCATGTTCACTCCTACCTCTGCCTTCCACACCTCTTTTACTAATCTTTCTTCACTTATTCTTTCCATTTGTCCAAACTATCCCAATACTCTTTTATCAACCCTATCTCCCAACTCCACCCCCATTCTCCTCCTCACCTCCTCATTTCTCACTCTATCCAGCCTAGTAACCCCTATCATACTTCTCAGGCACCTCTTCTCAAACACATTCAAAACTCCTCTCTTCCTCTCTTATGTTCTATGTTTCTGCCCCATAGAGTGCTGTTGGCACAATCACTCCATACAATCTTCTCTTAGCATTCATTCCCAAATGTCTGTTTCTCATTACACTTTTTAATCCACCAAGGCACATACTTGCTTCTCTCAATCTACATTCTACCTCCACTCCCTTTCTTGCCACATTTGCACCCAAGTCTCCAAAACTATCCACTTTCTCCAATCTCTCTCCCTTAATTCTCACTTCCAGTCTGCTGCCACTTTTTCCCCTTGTATATCTCATCACCTTGCTTTTACCCACATTTATCTTCAACTTTCTTCTTTCGCACACCTTCCCAAACTCTAATTTCTTCAGTCTTGCCACAAGCGCAGTGTCATCAGCAAATAACAACTGGCATATCTCCCACTTTTCTTCATTTTCTTTAACCATCTCCAATCCCAGACCCATTACCCTTGCATTTACCTCATGCACCACCCCATCCATGCATAAATTGAACAGCCAAGGCAACAAAACACATCCCTGGCAAACTCCCACTTTTACATCAGACCACTCACTCTCTCCATTCCTTGCTTCTAACCCAGGCTCTACTACTCGTGTAAAAATTCTTGACTGCTCTTAACAGCTTTCCTCCTATCCCATATATCTGCAATACCTCCTACAATGTCTCCCTGTCTACCCTGTCATAATCCTTTTCCAAATCCATAAAAGCCCAAGGGGAAGGAGGAAAGCTTTTAGGAGCTGTCAGGAGTTTTTATGAGAGTAGTAGAGCATGTGTCAGGATTAGAAATGGAGAGAGTGAGTTGTTCGAGGTAAAGGTGGGACATAGTCAGGGAATGTTATGTTGCCCTGGCTGTTCAACTCATACATGGATGGGGTGGTGCAAGAGGTAAAGGCAAAGGTGGTGGGTCAGGGATTGGAGATGGTTAAAGCAATGGAGAAAAGTGGTAGGTGAATCAGCTGTTGTTTGCGGACAACACTGCGCTTGTAGCAGGATCAGAGGAGGGATTGAGGAAGTTAGTGACAGAGTATGGGAGTGTGTGTGAAAGAAGAAAATTGAAGATAAATGTGGGTAAAAGTAAGGTGATGAGATGTACAAGGGGTGAAAGTGGCAGCAGACTGGAAATGAGCATTAAGGGAGAGCGACTGGAGGAATTGATAGTTTTAGATACTTGGGTACGAATGTGGCAGGAAAGGGTGGAGTGGAGGTCGAGGTAGAATGTAGATAGAGAGAAATGAGTAAATGCCTTGGTGGATTAAAAAGTGTAACGAGGAATAGACATTTGGGAATGGATGCTAAGAGGAGATTGTATAAAGGAGTGATTGTGCCAATAGCACTGTATGGGGCAGAAACATGGAACATAAGAGAGGAAGAGAGAAGGAGTTTGAATGTGTTTGAGATGAGGTGTCTGAGAAGTGTGATGGGGGTTACTAGGCTGGATAGAGTGAGACATGAGGAGGTGAGGAGGAGAACAGGGGTGGTAAGGGAGTTGGGAGATAGGGTGGATGAAAGAGTATTGGGATGGTTTGGACACATGGAAAGAATGAGTGAAGAAAGACTAGTAAAAGAGGTATGGAAGGCAGATGTGGAGGGAGTGAACATGAAGGGGCGACCTAGGATGAGATGGATGAATGGAGTGAAAGGGACTTTGGTGAAGAGGGGAATGTCTGTTGAAGAAGAACAGGAGAGGACAGAAGATAGGGGTGAATGGAAAATGGTTGTATGTGGATGATGTTGTGATGCATAAAGTGGAATGGATGGGGGGTGAGGTAGTATGTGTAAGAAAAATTTGATGCAGCCCAAAGGGATTTCTCCCTGTCTTCTCCTTTTCTGCATGAGGGGACGGAGAGGGGGGGTCGCTGATTTAATGAAGCGGCCTTGCTGTGGATGTGCTGTGTCTTGCGACACTGCTTCTGACCCAGGGCAGTGGACAAGATGCAGGGATGACCCATCATCCAGGAGGTGCCAAGATAAGAGGGAGGGTAGAGGGTGGAGGGGAATGGAGTGTATTATGGATGGAATGGGTAGGAATGGTTTTTATGCCATTGTTTTTTGGCTACCTCCCTTGTAAGGAGGAAAAAGCCTTTGGTATATGTATGTATTTAGGTATAGAAGCAAAAAAAAAAAGCATCCATACCTTTTCCTATAGCTTTTGTCTTACCACAAAAATCTGATCCACACAACCCCTACCTGTCCTAAACCCACACTTCCTCACCAGTTGCTCCCTCTCTTCCTCTTCTAATCCTCTCAATCAAAACCCTCCCATAAGCCTTCCCAATTACACTTAACAAACTGATCCCTGTGAAACTACTACACTCAAAATTTTTCCCTTTTCCCTTGTAAAGTTGAACTATACAGGCCTCCAGTCCCCCAGCACTATACCTTCTTTTAAACAAACATTAAATAATCTCACCAGCTAGTCCATCTTCATTGTACTTTTTTTTTTTTTTTTAGACATTCTGCCTCATACCCATCCAACCCAGGTGCCTTAACTGCTCTCATCATCTTAACCACTGCCCTCACCTCATCTTACCTTATTTCTCCATTTTCCTCGCACTTCCCACTGCAACTACCTTTTCCTCCCAATCCTCCTTCACATTTAGCAACTCCCTAAAATACTCTATCCTTCTTCCTCTTACTGCCTTCTCTTCCATTAACCTCTCCATTTACACCTTTTACCTTTTCTCTACTTGATTCACCTCATCAACCTCTCTCAATTTCTTTCCAAAACATCTTTTTATTACATTAAAATTTTTCTGTCATACTCTTGCACCATTTATCTGCTCTCCTCTTTTGCTTCCTTTATCTTATGCTTTACTTCTCTTTTCTTAGTACCTCTCATATGATTCTCTCATCCTACTTTGTATCTCCTCTACAACTTTTTTTTGCTTCCTCATCCCACCACTTGCTTCCTTGTTTCACATACCATTTTTGTGCACCGCATGACTCACTCTTTGAACCATCCCCATTCCTCCACTCCTAGTTGTACTCTTCACTCTTTCCTACTCCTCAGCTTCTTGTACTCCTCCTTTTCTTTCTCATTTAAGCAGTTTACTTTAAGCACCTCCCTACCTTCTGTCCTTTTCCTCTTTCTCCATCTATCCTCCACTTTCAACTTACCTTCCACTAAAAAATTATCTGATATTCCCCCACCCTCTCTCCTTAGAACATGTACATCCTTAACTCTTATTATTCTCCTGGTTACCACTATATAGTCCATTAACACCCTTCTATCCACCACCCTCTCCCATGTGTATTTAAGCTTGACTTTCTTTCAAAACACTGTATTTACTATCATCAACTCTCTTTCTAGACACATCACCATCAACTCTCCACTATGATTTTTTCCAGGAACTCGACACTTCTCAACCACTCTGCCTATTGGTTCATCTCCTACCCTAACATTAAGGTCTCCCAATACCACTACATTGACATTTCTCTCTAAACCCTCTATGCACTCATTTAAATCTATCCAAAAAGCCTCACTTTCCTCTACACTCTTCTCACTACCAGGCCCCTATGCACTTACAAAATACCACATCTCCCTTCCCAGTTTCACCTTATTCCACATTAACCTTGAAGAAACCTCCTTCCACTCCACCACATGTTTACCTATCTCTTCATTTACAAGTATAGCCACCCCAAACCTTAGAGTTCTGGTTGGAAAGCTGCTCCCAGACCCTCTAAGTTTTTCATCTTTTATGACCCAAGTGGGAATACTTGGTGGCAGTATTCTTTTCCCCCACCACAAGGTTTGGCAAAATAAGAAAATGAATATTCAGAGAAGTCGTACAGGATGGTAACAAGAAAAGGGGACAGCAATAATGGAGGGACAGTTGCAGTTGTAGTGGGTGAGGTTGTCAATGAAAAATATGAGAATAGGTGTCTGGGGATGAATGCAGAGTACAAAGAAGTGATTATGCCTATGACACTACATGGAACAGAGATGGTTTGGGTATACAAATGCAGTAGATAGGAAGGGTCAAAATATGTTTGAGATAAAGTGTTTCAGAAGTATGGTAAGGGTTGCGAAGGTGGGATAGAGTGATAAATTTGCAGCTGAAGTAGAGAGTGATGACTAGCAGAAAGAGTGTGGATGGAGTGAACTTGAAGGAAAGACCTCTCTTTTTCTGCATGAGGAGACGGAGAGGGGAGTCACCAATTAAATGAAGTGCCCTTGATGTGGATAAACTGTCTCGCTGCATTGCTTCTGACCTAAGGCAGTGGGTGAGATACAGGGATGACCCGTCATCCAGGAGGAGCCAAGAAAAGAAGGAGGGAGGGGTGGTGAATGAAAGTGGGGTATGTGGGGATGAAGTGGGTGGGAGTGGGTTTATGCCTTAGACTTAGGATACCTCCCTTGTAAGGGAGAAAAAGCTCTTGGTATATGTATATATTAGATACAAATTAGATGTCAAATAAAAAGATTGAATGGAAGGTATAAATGGATAAGGAAATGACTATCCAAATCAATTTTTTTTTTTTTCTCTCCTCTCTCCAAGTGAATGAAGGTTGGTGATCACTGTATAATGAAATTATGTGGAGAAACTAGCTCTGGATGTCAGGAAATTATGTGTGTAACCACATTGTCTCTGAGCCAAGCAATGGGGTGAGGAATGGATGATCTTTCATCCATAAGTGGACAATGAATGGGTTTTTAGTCAGGTGTGGGGTGGTTGCATGCTTCAACTTGGCTACTTATAATGTGAAGAAGTCTTGCTTTATGTTTTTACAGATGCCATATAATACTTTTATTTTTTCTCTTAACATTTATGATACCCTCAATAATAGATAAATAACATTATCTAGATTACATATATTTTTTCTACAATCCCAAATTCTTTCAGGTGTGACTCTGGCAAAGCTCTCAAAGTCCCCACGACCGAGAGCTTTTTGTTGGTTCTCCAGCCACACCAGCCTAGCATCGAAATCAATGGAACAACCAACTTTGCCGAAGAGTATGATTCATTCCGCATGGGGCTGCGTGTCTTCCCAGATGTAGGTGTATACCTTTCAATAGCAGCAGAAGAAGCTGCACCAAGTCCTGGTGGACAGATGGATGAGTGCATTGTGTCCGTCTACCCACCCCTCAATCCAGACCATGAGACATTGGTGCTACCTGACAATCTGATCGCAGAGCTGGGTCTGGCTGCTTCAGTGACACGTCAAGGAGTAACCCTATCAGGTGCTGACACAACTGCACATTACCAGACTGTGCTGCGACAAATTCACTATGCCAACCGAAAGCCTGCCTATTATCTCAACCGAGCCTTCAAACTTACATGCTCAGAACTAGCAGGAAGATTCACAAGCAATGAATATGTACAGACTGTAAGTTCCTTTTCTATCATTAGTTGTGGGTTGTTATTATTATATATTTTTTTCCCTCGTCAAGCTGTGGATATACATTTTCTATAATTTTGATAATGTTCAACCCCATGAATACAGCTCATTTAGAATTTTTTCATGTGGGATAATATTAGAGAATGTTATTCAACTATAGGGTGAATCCAAGCTCAAATGATAATAATTGTTGCCTTGTATTTCACTAACCAAAAATCTGTAGCCCCACAATGGTCAGTAAAAAAGGAGAGGAAAATTAGTCAAATTTGTTAGATCTAAGGCCTCTATAGGGTTTACCTTATAACTGAATAGGAGCTGCTAGAATACCTATATCACACAGAAATACTCCATTATCTTCCTTCACAACCACAAGACACCAGGCTCCAGAAACATATCCATGATCATATCGCTCACTGGTCAATCAACAAACAGGAAGACCACATTGCTGCATGCCAGACCTGATATCCATCCCTTTGAATCCTGTCTCCCCTGAAAGCTGAAAGGACAAAGGCCACCTGGCCAAACTGCAGTGCGGCAACCACCCAGCCCTTTTGAGCTACCAGAAGAGGCTGGATGACCACATTGCAAATGATTGTCCAGGATGCAGCACTTCACCCCATACTATACAATGCATTATGGAAGACTGCATTGTACATAATTACAGACACCAACAACACAATATACACTCTATAGAGGAATCATGGGAAAACCCCATTCCAGTTGTGGCATTCCTTAGGGAGATGGGGCTACTCAGCCAGATAGTCCAAGGAATGACAACAGCAACAACAACAACAATAGCAAAACCTGTTTGCTACCATATTTCTTTATAGCAAGCACCATAATCTTTGATATTATGTCTTGGTAAATTTCCTGCATTAAAATAATTTCTCATACATTAAACTTATTTTGGGAGTATTCTCTCCATCCCCTCATGCAGAAAAGAGAAGACAGGAAGAAATCCCTTTAGGCTTCATCAAAATATCATTCATACATACTCCCTATGCATCACTAGCAAAAGTTGAAATTAATTAAAAAAAAAGATTCATCCCTTGCATGTAATTTATTATTTCATTCTAGGTAACAGTAATCCACCCACAACTCAGTGTAGACAAAGCCAGCCAAGGTTCCTATCAAGGAGACACACTTGTTAATGAGGTACAGCAAGACAGCCAGTCCCCGGCAGCAGCAGTTGAGCATCACCACCACATCACACCAGCTCCAGCTCATGCCAAGATGAGTGCCCACCATGTGGAGCTCAAGTCACCGCACACTGTCAATGATGTCTACTTCACATCTAATGTGGTTGATGGGGTTGCCGTTAACAGTGCAGGTAAGGCAGGACTTGTTGCTTCAAAATTTTCAAGCATGTAGGATGGTTAACCTGCTGTGTTGTCTACAAGGGAGGGGCTAATCTAATCAACTTTGTAAGGGAGGAAAAAAATGTTGGGGAGAATGATGTTTACTTCACCTCTAACGTGTTGATGGGGTTATTAACAGTGCAGGTAAGGTGGGACTCGTAGGTTTAAATTATTCAGGGATTAAGGATGATAACTTACTTTGCATGGTGCCTACAAGAAAGGGGAAAAAAAAAAAAAAATGTTGGATGGGTAGGGTTGGTGTAATTTCACCATACCGTTCTTACAAATAATGTAAATCAAATGACTAGATCTGTGTAATTACTATAATTGTTCATGTAATTTCTCATTACTTAAGGGGGTACGCGACACCTGGGGGGGTGAATTTGGTCAAGATATGGCATTTTTCAAAACTGTGTTCAAAATGTTCGTATACCACTTAGAAATAAATCCCGACAAATAATTTTCCAGCCGCGCGCAATTTAAAGGTCCTGGGTGAGGATTAAAGGGACAGATTTAAAGGCGCAACCCACACTAGAAGGAGGCGTGCCACTTAGGACCTTCAGGCGCAGCGAATAACGTTGAAATTTGATTGAATTTACACTCGCCCAGTGTATCAACGGCCAATACGATTGTGGAGGGGAAGGGAGGAAGGTGGAGGGAGAATATTTCGCCAACTTTGTGCGAAACTAAGCGTTAGTTACCGGCTAACTCTGAAAAGGGAAGTACGCATGTCTCATGAGCTCTCATTGCAATCTATTACTTTAGCTAGTACATATTACTCTTTAGTACAGTCATCATGGGTAGCAAAAAGAACAAAAGAACATCACAATGACAAAAAACAGCAGTTAAAGATGGCAAGCAGTCAAAGACGACTAAAGATCTCACCACCTCTCACTCCACCACCGCCCTCACCTGCACCTCTGTGACGGTGACAGAGGTAAAGGACAACATTAGACTAAACAATTCAAAGAGGAAGATTAAATCCAAAGAAGAAAGCAAGAGGAAAAAGATCAAGGCTATACAGGAAGAAGAAAGAAGAAGGGACATCATATGATGCTGGAGGGGGTGCCCTACCAACATAGATTGGCGAGGGGAATCTGATGAGGAAAGAGAAGGTGCCCACTACTGGAAAATAAACCTCTTTCCAATGATTTAGATACCCTGAAGACCCCCAGCAGAGAGGTTTCATATGAAGAAACCGCCGAAGGTGCAAAAAAGCAAATTATATGATGTTGTCGTCTGTGCGTTGTCACTACTGTGACATACTTATACTTTAGTTTTTCAGTATTTAAAGTACTTATAATTAAAATATGTTGATAATTTTTACTGTACTTACTTATTATATAATATGAATTAAGCCATGAAAAAATCAGTCAAATTGGTGAAACTATAAGCAAGTTACAGATATATTCATATTTCAAGTTGCCATATCTCCGTTCGATATTTTTCTACTTTTTTTTAATCATAAAAAATCTAATATACATTAGATTTAAATGAAACTTACAGGGAATATTACTTTTAATAACTGCTAGGGCCGATCGTTCGAATATTTTGAATAGGATGAAAGAGTTCGGAGTAATAATGGAAACAAGAGCAAAAAAAAATTATTTTTCACGATTTTTGCCAGCCATTAAAATTGAAATGCCTGTATGCAAAAGTATAAAGGAAATTGTTCAATTACTCAATGACCGGCCCTAGGTGTGTCTACTGACTAATCATAGCCAAAATATAAAACAAATTGGTCCACGTATTATGGTGCTGTGCACTTTTAAATGTCGCTACTAGTATACGTACATGTGTACATGTGTACATATGTACATGTGTACATACATCATTCTGCTTCACCTAAAATGTAAGCAATATGGATACCTATTTACCTGAGAAGTTTCAGCTCTTTACTCTAAATATTTTAGAAAATGACCTCCAGGTGTCGCGTACCCCCTTAACCTGAAGTGTCAGTTCCTTATTGTTTATATGCTGCTGGGGCTTGTATTGGGTACTTGTAAGTAATGGTCCTGTAAGATGGACATCAGAGAGAATTGGCTCCCTGCCCCCCCATCTTCAAAATTTGTCAATACCCACAACTCCACATGGAGGGCTTGACACCATCTTTAAACCGATATATATTGGAACTGACTGACATGAAACTATTCTAAAACTTCATTATGCTACATTAAGTAATGTATGATAATTATGTGCTAATAGCATTAGAACACTATTCATCACAAGAAGTAAGGCTGAATATTAGAAATTAGGTAGGTTTTGTCCTGAAGTTAGATTATCTACAGGAATGTATTATTTTATAAGGAATTGGATGAGTGATTGACGACTATTAAAAAAAAAGATGGCTCTTGTCAGCTTGCCTTACTCCCCCCCCCCTCTACCACCACTATCTCCTGTAAATTAATTATCATTACACAGTTCCAAATTAGAATTTCAATTGACATATGCTTGAAGTATTTAAATTTCATTCTATGAATATGAAAAAGCAAATCTATATACTAAGGGTTTCTTCCCCATATATGGGAAAGGGGGGTGTCCGTTAAGGAAGGAAGGGAGAAGACAGAAGATAGAGGTAAATGGGAAATGGTTGTGTGTGGATGATGCTGTGATGCATGGAAGGGAGTGGGGTGGGGTTAGGGAGTATGTGTGAATGATATTTTGGCACAGCCCGAAGGGATTTCTCCTTGTCTTCTCTTTTTCTACATGAGGGGGCGGAGGGGGAGGGGTTGCCAATCAAATGAAGTGGCCTTGCTGCATTGCTTCTGCCTCAGGTTAGTGGGCGAGATGCAGGGATGACTCATCATCCAGGAGGAACCAAGAAAAGAGGGAGGGAGGGATGGTGAATGGGAGTGGAGTGTATGGGGATAAAATGGGTGGAAGTGGATTTATGCCTTTGACTTTGACTATCTCCCTTGTAAGGGGGAAAAAAAGCCCTTGGTATATGTATTTACCTAGTTGTATTATACGGTTAGGGAGCTATGCTCATGGTGGTCTTTGTAACTTTCAGCATAATTTTTTTTCTTAAAATCTTGAATAGTGTTTGCACACACTGTTTCTTTATCTTATTTATTCCAAGTATCCAGTACTCTATGTGGGAAGCTCTAGCTCTCTAGCTCTCTCTCTAGATCTCTTCTATTATCCTTTTTGTGTCCTCTTGCTTTTCCATTTTGATAAATCATCCCTATCTAGGATTTCCATTCTTTTTATGATTCTATAAATAGTTAGCAGATCTCTTTCTCTTTGTTCCAGAGTTGGTAGTTCCAATTTGGATAATCTTTGTATGTTAATTTGGAGAGAGTTGGTACCAACTTTGTCCTTGCTCATTGTATTCTTTCTAATTTTTTTATATTCTTTTTAGTACTGGGTGTCCATAGTGTTGCTGTGTACTCCAGTTTATTTTATTGATATGTTTGTCTGGTGTCATGTCTTTGCTGATTATTACTCCAAGGTCTCTTTCTGAGTTCACTTGACTTCCTCACCAATTTTATAATTTCTTGATATTCTATTTTTACTTTTTCCAAACTCCATTATACTACACTTCTTGATATTGAAGTTCACTTCCCACTTTTGAGTCTATTTCCAGATTTTGTCTAGGTTCAATTTGTACATGGATGGGGTGGTGTGAGAGGTAAATGCAAGAGTGGTGGGTCAGGGATTGGAGATGGATAAAGAAAATGGAGAAAAGTGGGAGGTGAGCCAGCTGTTGTTTGCGAACGCCACTGCGCTTGTGGCAGGATCAGAGGAGGGATTGAGGAAGTTGGTGACAGAGTTTGGGAGAGTGTGTGAAAGAAGAAAGCTGAAGATAAATGTGGGTAAAAGTAAGGGACGGAGAGGGGGGGTCGCTGATTTAATGAAGCGGCCTTGCTGTGGATGTGCTGTGTCTTGCGACACTGCTTCTGACCCAGGGCAGTGGATAAGGTGCAGGGATGACCTGTCATCCAGGAGGTGCTAAGATGAGAGGGAGGGTGGAGGGGTGTGGAGTGTATTCAGGGATGGAATGGGTGGGAATGATTTTATGCCTTTTCCTTTTTGGCTACCTCCCTTGTAAGGGGGAAAAAGCCTTGGTAAATGCCTTGGTGGATTGAAAAGTGTAATGAGGAATAGACATTTGGGAATGGATGCTAAGAGGATTGTATGAAGGAGTGATTGTGCCAACAGCACTGTATGGGGCAGAAACATGGAACATAAGAGAGGAAGATAGGAGTTTGAATGTGTTTGAGATGAGGTGTCTGAGAAGTATGATAGGGGTTACTAGGCTGGATAGAGTGAGAAATAAGGAGGTGAGGAGGAGAATGGGGGTGGAAAGGGAGCTGGGAGATAGGGTGGATGAAAGAGTATTGGGATGGTTTGGACACCTGGAAAGAATGAGTGAAGAGAGACTAGTAAAAGAAGTATGAAAGGCTGATGTGGAGGGAGTGAACATGAGGGGGTGACCTAGGGTGAGATGGATGGATGGGGTGAAAGGGGCATTACAAAAGAGGGGAATGTCTGTTGAGGAAGGACGGGAGAGGACAGAAGACGGGTGAATGGAGAATGGTTGTATATGGATGATGGTAATATGTGTGAGAAAAATTTGATGCAGCTCAAAGGGATTTCTCCCTGTCTTCTCCTTTTCTGCATTAGGGGACGGAGAGGGGGGGGGTTGCCGATTTAATGAAGCAGCCTTGCTGTGGATGTGCTGTGTCTTGCGACACTGCTTTTGACCCAGGGCAGTGGACAAGATGCAGGGATGACCCATCATCCAGGAGGTGCCAAGATTAGGAATGGAATGGGTGGGAATGGTTTTTATGCCTTTTTCTGTTTGGTTACCTACCTTGTAAGGGTGAAAAAGCCTTTGGTATATAGACAATATTGAATTCTCATATATGGAATCAATATCTTCAGCTTTGGTTCTTTGGACCTGCAGCCAAGAAGTATATTGTCATGGATTCCAGGTTGACCTGTAAATCACTTGTGAGAAGAAACTGTACTGTTTTATGGACTTTATATATATGAGAGAAATTCACTAGTGACAGCGACATCAATCTGATCATTTTTATAACGGTCGCATGAAGGATTTGAACCCACTACTTTCGGCCACCCGTAAGATTACTTTCACAGAGACTGGTGTAGTGGGTTAAGGCTCTGTGAAGGTAATCTTATTTGTGGTTGAAAGCAGTGGGTTCTAATCCTACATGCGACTGTCATAAAAATGATCATATATATATATATATATATATATATAGGTGCTGTCTGTTGGCAGATTATCAATCTGCTTTTTGATGAGAATGAAATTCATTCACATGATAGTTCATGTGGAATTCCTCTTTTTTTTTTTCCCAGACTATTTTTGTATGGAAGCCGCAATTTTGTGCATGGAACACCACAACTTTTATTTTTATTTTTTTTTATACAATTATATTGTGAATTTACTTTATTAGGAATTTATTATAAGGTTAGGAGTTTTTTAAGATTGTTAATATTACTAAAATTAAGGAAATGATCCTGTTAGACATTTTTATGGTGAATATAGAATTCAGACTCATACATTTTTCATTTAAATATACATTTTTTTTTTTTCCTAGTCCATTAGGTCGTAGATAGTAGCGCATAGTATGGGCCTAAAACCCCGTAGTCACACATAGTGGGTCAATAGGGTGAGGGGTGGATATAGGGTTTACCCTGTTTTGACTGGTCCTGCAGACTTGTTTGGGGGCAGCTGGACACAGGCGGCCGCACTTGCTCTTGGTGAGTCAAGCGATAGCACTTGTACATGATGCACCTCGGAAAGCTATTTTTTTTTTTTTTTTTCATTCCACCTGTTCACAATTCAGCTGGCACCAACACACCACCTGTTAAAAGAAATGTTATTACTCCTTTTAGCTAGTTTAATCGTGTTCCTTAAATGCTACTGAGGAAGTTGTTCCCCTATACATATGTTTTAAAGCACTGCTCATTTAGTTCAAAGGGTCATTGTTGCATTTTCTCTATTTGTAGCTGAAATGGAAACATTCTGTCTTTATTCCTTTGCACCAAGATGAGCCCGTCGCCAACATCACCTTAGTCTCTGTTGAGCGTAGCCACTTTAGAAAAGGATTTCAGCTTCTCTTTAAAAGCTTTTAGTCGGATGGGATAGTAAACTGCTTAGTGGTGTAGGGAATAAAATTGATACTTGTTTTAGAATTTGAATTGAATAAAAAATTCTAGTAATAGGAAGCAAAGACTATATGGCACAAAATCCAAAGATTAGTATTAGATATGTGTTTATATGAATGTGTGTGTGTGTGTTAGAGAGAGAGAGACTGCCA
This sequence comes from Oratosquilla oratoria, assembly GCF_046742065.1. Taxonomy (NCBI): domain Eukaryota; kingdom Metazoa; phylum Arthropoda; class Malacostraca; order Stomatopoda; family Squillidae; genus Oratosquilla; species Oratosquilla oratoria. Next base: position 33,215,915 of record NC_134781.1, on the reverse strand, counting down.
GGTGATTTCTAATAAAGCTGAATATTAAAAAATTACATCTCACTTCTTCGTAGGAAAATTATTGAACAAATTTACAAGATAATCCTGTTAGGAGAATTTACTTGCAAGTTGAATTGGGAGTGGTGGGAACCATATACCAAAGGTTTTTTCCCCTTACAAGGGAGGTAGCCAAAGTCAAAAGGCATAATTCCACTCCCACCCATTCCACCCCCATTCACCACCCTTTCCTCCCTCCCTCTCATCTTAGCCCCTCCTGGATAACATGTCATCCCTGCATCTCACCCATTGCCCTGGTTCAGAACCAATGCAGCAAGGCTGGTTCACTCAATCCACAAAAAATTTATGCAGTAACACTGAAGATGGGAAGAAATCCCTTTAGGTTGTGTCAGAATATTCACATATCCATGAGGAGCTATGATGAGAGGGGGGGAGAGGGTTGTAGAATGGATGGGAGTAGGTACATGCCTTTGACTTGGCTACCTCCCTTATAAGGGGAAAAGCTCATGGTATATAGAATTATTTTGAAAATCTATGAAAATATTTTGGTGCAAGGACTGTCTACAACTTATTCTCTAATGTCATTGGTTTCTAAGATCCCCCTCCCCCCAAATCAAATTTGTGGTTAAAGTAAGATGTGCAAGGTGTAAAGGTGGTGGGTTGGAGGTATTTAAAGGGTGGAAGCCAGGAATGATAGCATTTTCAATATTCAGGGTGACATAAGTAAAGGAAGCAAGTAAATGTCTGGGAGGGAGTGAAGTGTTATGATGAATAGATATCTGGGGGATGGATCCAAAGAGAAGGCAGTACAAGGAATGAATTGTGCCCACAGTATGGTATGGAACAGAGACAGTTTTAAAGAGGAGAGGAAAAGCTTAAATACATATGAGAAGTAGCATAGGAATTTGAGAATAAATAAAGTGAGAAATATGGAAGCGAGTTAGAGACCAGGGGTGGAAAATAGCTGTCAAAGAGGGTAAATCATAGATCACAGAAATAGTTTGGACATATGGAGAGAATGAGTATGGAAAGGCTAGCATGTGGAAAGTAGAACTACATATACCAAAGGCATAAATCCATTCCCTCCCATTTCATTCCCACATACTCCACTCCCATTCACCACACCTCCCCTCTTCTTGGCTTGGAAAGTAGATCTGGATGAAGTAAAGTAGGGGGAGGGAGGCAGACCTTTAATGGGGTGGATGGATGGGCTGAAGATGTTATTGGATGCAAGAGGAAAGTGTTGAGCATGGGAAAGTGTGCAGAAGACAGGATTGAATGGATAATGGTCGTAAATGGATGAAGAAATGACAGAACTGGCCTGGCTACATAAACACAACACCTCATTCTACATTACTCTTCTCTCACTCTTAATAGACAATAGCACCAAATATTTTTTGAGTGATTTAATGGGGAACTTGTGACCATATCCAGGTACTCAGGAAGAGACCTGGGGCAATGGATTCATTGACTGAACAAGTCCTATTGGGTTCTCCGATAACTAGGAAGACTGATCTTTCTGGAGTGTCTTCTCTAATTTGTGTCACCTTTTACCCATTGCAACATATTGCATCAGGGTTTTTCATTACCATATGCTGGAGGACATGAATAGCTTTAGATACCTGGGGTTGCATGTGGCAGGAAAGGGAAGAGGAGGTGGAGGTAGATTGTAGATTAAGAGAAGCAAGTAAGTGCCTTGGGGGATTAAAGTGTAACGAGAAATAGACATTTGGGAATAGATGCTAAGAGGAGATTGTATGAAGGAGTGATTCTGCAGAAAACACTGTATGAGGCTGAGACATGGAACATAAGAGAGGAAGAGTTTAAATGTGTTTGAGAAGAGATGAAATGTCCGAGAAGTATGGTAGGGGTTACAAGGTTGGATAAAATGAGAAATGAAGAAGAGGAGAGCAGGGGTGGAGGGGATGGGAGATATGGTTGATGAAAGAGTATTGAGATGGTTTAGACACTTGGAAAGAATGGGTGAAGAAAGATTAGTAAAGGAAGGGTAGAAGGCAGAGGTGGAATTCGTGAACATGAGGGGATGACCAAGGATGAGATGGATGGGTGGGGTATAAGGGGCACTGAGCAAGGGGGGATGTCTGCTGAGGAAAGAAGGGAGAAGACCGAAGATACTGGTGAGTGGAGAATGGCTGTGCATGGATAATACTGCTGTGATACATGGGAGTGGGTAAGTTAGTTTGACTAATAAATTTAACCAGTGTAAAATTGTAACATCCAACAGAAAGCATTTTTCTGTCACTGTCACTAGATTTTCTGTTAGAAGCCCCAAAATCATGACCTACATGTGAAGAAAATGAATGCTTTAAAATGTGCAAGTAATCTAAAAGAGCACTTCAAAGTCGTTACCTATGGCCATACTGTGGATGGTTTCCATTTGCCTAATTTCAGTCAGAATATGAATACGAGAGAAAATCCTTAAAGTACACAGGATTAACCTTCAAAATTAGCATTAACATAACTGTATTGAGCTGGATTGTGCATTATATGATGGTAATGATAGATATGTGATGTATACTGTGATGAAATTTAGTTTGGATATATATTGTTATCTAAAAGACTAAAGATGCTTGAGGAACTCAGTTTTATTTTTACTTCAAGATTTTTCTTCAAAACACTACTATAGTTGCAAGTTACTAATGAAAATTAGCTTTATTTTGATAATGGGGCACTTTTGCTTGCTTGCTTAATTGGTTTAAATATGATTTGTTCCAAGGAGTCAGAATTACCGTACATGCTATATCACAGAATAAGAAGCAACAAGTAAATGGTAGTAGTTCAGTTTCGTCAAATGGCAACAACTTCGAGGTTTCTATAATTTGTGAAGTATAAATATAGTTTCTCAGAATTGTAGTTTGTCTAGGGTTGCAGTTCAATTGGTTATTATCAAGTGTAATAATGGATTATTAGTATTAGTGGCCCCCATACAAAACCAGTTGTTTACTGTTCAGGCATGCAGACCTTTAGTTTAACTAGAGACCTCCTTGGTAGGTAAAAAGGTCATATTATTCCCACACATACATATACTTTTTCAAAAGAACATAAAAATGAAGGAGACTGCAAAAGATCATAAGGCCTATGCTAGGCATTCCCATGTCCCTTACCACCTGGTATCCCTTTCTATAATGTTATCTAATATTCCCTTAGAACAATGCTCACTACAAATTATGTTAACAGATTTGTTGTATTTCCTTTCAGGATCCCTGTCCTGCCCCACCATCTTCCCTTTCAATACTCCCCCCCCCCCTGAACAACGAGTTACATTCAATATTAATCTTCCTCTACAGCAAAACCCTATATGGCCAAAAATGTTGGAATTAGACCACTCATTCCAAGTTTGTTTGCAGGTCATGCTGTAACCATTATTATTGTGGTTTGTGTTGGGTTCTTGGTGTTTATGGTGGTATTGGGTGTTATTCGTGTGCGAGCTGCACACTCCCGTCACACCCAAGACGATGTTGCTGATGCTGAGATGGCCTGGGATGATTCATCTCTCAATATAACAGTAAACCCAATGGAGGTTAGTCCATATCTACTGATAGTTGTACTGACCTTTCATCATTTCTTGATAAATGAATGAAAATTGTGCTCTGAAATCAGTGTATATATAGAGATAATTATGTTCTGTTCAGATAGTGATTGTTTGATCAATAATAACAAGTAATTACAAATATAATGACATAACTTCAAAACTGTATAGTAGCAAATTAGGTGAAATGTTAAATGGTATCTACTGTTTCATTACTAAAAATTCTGATATTAATAATATTTTTTTACCACCAGCAGCAACAACTAGAAATGGCTGAAACCCAGCGATTGCGTGATGATGATGACGACGACGATGATGATTCAGACGATGGAAGCAATTTCCAGGATGACCTTGATACGTCAGATGAAGAGGAAGAAGGAAAACCTAAGGAGCTGGAGTGGGATGACTCAACTCTTAAAATGTAACCATTTATTTGTAAGGGTGAATCCAGAGCCATCTAGTTTTACGTGCAACCACCAGCACTCATACCACCATCTCCTCCTCCATATCTACCACATGCACCAACCATCAACTCTAGCAATCACAAGGTCAACTCTTGAGGGTGAGCAACTTGGAAGTGGGGACTGGCAAACCCCCGAAACTCGTTTTTGAATAACGAAGAGGCTGCCTCTCAAATGCCATAGATAGCAACTGCAATACAAATAGTGTTGGTTGGTGTTCACAGTGTGTAAGCAGATATGCCTCGAAAGGTGTGAGTAAGGTGGCTGGATAGACTTAAAAAAGGGCAAAAGCAAAAAATGGGGAAGTTTACATTGCTTGCAAAAAAAAAAAAAAAAAAAGATATATATAAAAAAATATATATATATATATACAAATAAAAAGACAGAAGTTGCATCAGTCTCAGAAAAGAAGTGCCCATATCATAATCTAGACAATGATCCCCTGAAAGGAACCCCAACATATCCCACCCTGCCTATATTCTTTGGTATGGCTATAATTAGTGTGTCCCACTGTAGTTTTGCAGCTTTGAGTAGCTTATTATTATATATAAAAAAAGGATGAAATATGCCTTCAATAACTGGGATTGTATTGAGGAATATCACAATTCCCAGGGATGTTGAAAACTGCAATCTGTTTTAACCGCTCTCCCTGTTACTTGCGGACGGAAGAAGAAAGTATAGCTGCACCATTGTATAGCTACTTGGCAGTACAGAGTATATTGTGATACATATTTTGCCTCCTACTCTTCCTCCTCCTCCTTCTCCTCCACCTCTTCCTCCTCCTCCCCCCCATGTGCCGTTCGCAGTAACAGGTGGTGACATCATCAACCACATCATGATTAAATTCAAACACAGCGCTACACACAGTGACACAATAGGTTGCACAACAATCTTTCCATGGCACTCGACAACCTGATCTTCGTACCACGTCCCTCTGATGACCGTTTTGCTGCTGGCATGTGAGAGGCGATGTATGGGAGGAAAGACCTCTTTGTGTTCTCCACATTTGGTAGCTACTGGTACTTGTACATGTAGGTTAAGTCAAGATTTGATTTTATGTGATGAACTATTTTTGTCTAGCTGTGTAATTTATTAGTGGTTTTTAAATGTATAACAAGGCAGATGTATGTATTCTTTCTAATGTCTCTTGTATGGACAATGGAGTAACCAGAAACAGAATATAATAAGGTGAAGAATTGTGCTACCAGGTGATCCTTAGATATCTCAGGGCATTCAGTTGTAGCAGACGTATCCCCTAAATAAACTGTAAAATAAAAAATTGAAGTAGACAAAGCAATTAGAAGATGATAATAGTATATATAGCAAGAATACAGCAAAAGGGTAATGGTTTAGATGATAAAGAAAACCAGTGATGCTAAAAAGCCAACCTTAAAAGCAATATGTTCATGTTGTGAGTGCTCAGCAACGGAGAGGTTGCTGCTGCAGCCTATCAGTCACACAATATATCCTGTTCCTCACTTGTACTTATCCACTACTTAATAGGGTTATAATGATTATTGTAGCTTTGCTTGAATCTTCTACTAAAAATAGCTATTTCTACACACAAAGCGTATATGAATGCAGATATCTAATTAATTGCATTGTTTTTGGGTACAAGTTATTTACAAGGCTTTTATTTTTGTTTTTTTCTAAGCAGCAGACATAATTTAAGTTTTAAAATCTGATGATAGTGAAGGTTCGTCCGATAATGACCATTAATTACTGGTCAGGTAGATTGTGATCTATTCAGTTTTTTGGGAAAAGGTTTTATGGAGAACAATGGGGGAAAATATTCTTTTTATTGTACTTTATTTTTTCTATCCTCTTATGTATAGCCTGGTCACTTCTATTAGTGGAGAGAATAATGCCAACCCAGTGTTGTTGAAAGACAAACCAAAAAAAAAATTCACTTTTGATATGTATGCCACGCTTTGGGACAAAATTGCTTGATTAATTTCAATGGTTGGATTGTTCACCTGCTAAAGAGAGTCAATGTGGCTCATGTAGGAGTTAAGAGCTGTATATCTGTTTGAGAATGTGATGTAAAGTAAATGGAATTTGGAAGAAGTCTTCTTAGAACATTGTTGTGTTGAAACTGGTCTCATTGTTCTCGTGGAAAACACTCCCTTTTACACATGCAATAAGGCAGCTGAATGTCCGCACGAGGGTTCCACCTCACAAAATGCTTCAATACTCAATTGGAAAGTGGTTGTCTTTTAAGAGAGCTTATTACCAGAGAGCAATGCAGTGTTTGTGAACCTATAGAAGACTTCACACCACTTTTGTAACCACTGTACAAGGAGTCCAACATAAGTCTGTAAACCTTTCCTACTACCATTGCTGTGTCTGAATACGTAGAAACTAGGAACCACGTCGTATGCACTACTGGCCAAACACCAGCAATTTGCACACTTTTGAGGAAGTAATGCAATAATCGGGGTATGGATAGTTTGATATAGAGCTTATTGAATTTGTATTTATATGAAGTACATGAAATTGCTTAAGGATAGGTATATTGTATATTAGTTCAGATGTACATGAATTAAAATGAAAAACATAACGTCCGTTGCATCACTTCTTCAAAATGTGGATTTTAATTGGTGGAAGACAACAGGAAAGAACTATTAGTTATTAACAATCAAAACTATATCTTGCATGTAAATTATTAGTCCTAGCAGTACATGACATAATTATTAATGCAATGTCCAGAGTGTTGGCATCAAGAGATGTAATTATTAATGTTATTCCTTATGGCAAACCATCAATATTTGATCTGTAACATTCCGTTTTAGAAGAGAGCTGCTTTATGTTGTATGAATACATTAGTCCGGACTGAGGTTTAACATGGTGGACGTTGACTGCCGAGCATTTTGGCCTGTGTATTCAATGCTATTTATTTTGTGTGGAAGTGCAACATTTGCAATATTAAAATAACCTATATTTGTTAATTTTGTCTTCTCCATTTGGCCATGAAATAAATTTGAATTGCCTTTCCTTGGAAACCAAGACAAGTAGTCCCAAGACCTTAGTCACACATGGCTGTAATGGGAGGTAGACAACTTTTCTGGGTGTAGGACAGTGTGCACAAACCCCCCGGCTTCTATATAACCAGTCTGTAATAAACACCTACACCCAAAGCAGGACTTTGAATATGCCTTTAGATGTCAGTGGTCAGCACTGAACTGCTCTTGATGATGTGTTTGTCTCTTTCTAAAAGTTATTTTTCAGCTGTTGAATAAATACCCTTATATTCAATTCAACACAGGAGATGGATCATGCATATTTCAATAAAATAAGGGTTTTGATCTAAACAATTGACTTTTTCACTTCAGTTTCCTGATAGGCTACTCATGACCCAGTTTTACAAAGTACAGGAGTCCCTCAAATAACGCGGGGGTTAGGTTCCTGAAATTACCGCGTATGCTGACTTTCCATATTAAATACTGAGAACCGTATGTGTGTGTATGTGTACGTGTGTGTGCGTGCGTGTGCATGTGTGTGTGTGTGTGCGTGCGTATGTATGTGGTGTATGTATGTGGCGTTTGTGGCGTATGTGTTTGTGTGTATATACATGTGTATGTGGCGTATATACATGTGTATGTGGCGTATATGCATGTGTATGTGGCGTATATACATGTGTGTGTATGTGGCGTATACACATTGTGTGTGTATGTGGCGTATACACATTGTGTGTGTGTGTGGCGTATGTATATGTGTGTGTATGTGGCGTATGTGTGTGTGGCGTGTGTGTGTGTGTGTGCGTGTATGTGTCTGTGTTAACATGTACAAGTAAGCATGTACGTGCGTGTGTCTGTGTCTGTATGTGTGTGTACACGCACGCGCATTCACAACATACACTGGTTGTCTAACACCTGCCTACGTGTGCGTGTCTACACGTGTGTAAGCATGTATATGTCTGTTTTTGATCTCCCAAATCACCGCCAGTAACAAGAACCTTATAAGAGAAATTAAGACACGACAAGCGCAGTCATTATCAGACTTATTAGTTGTGTTCCAAACGAAAGAAACGTTACACTTCAACAGGTTAGGGCGGTAAAATTGTTTGCGATATTGCCGCGTGTGTGCGTATGCGTGCCCAACTTGGCGCAAATTTTAAAACGGTTCTCTACATTTGAGATGGTTTTGAAATAAGATCTGCGTATGATTGAATCCGTGTTATTCGAATCCGCGTTATTTGAGGGACCCCTGTATTACAAAGGCGGAGCATACCGACAGGAGACCTTTTGGTTCATATCTAGGTCGGATGCGAAAAAATCATAATAATGATAAATAAATAAATGAATAAATAAAAACTATAATACATATACCAAAGTCTTTTTCCCTCTTACAAGGGAGGTAGCCAAAAAAACAAAGGCATAAAGACCATTCCCACCCATTCCATCCCTAATACACTCCCCTCCACCCTCTACCTTCCCTCTTATCTTGGCACCTCCTGGATGATGGGTCATCCTTGCATGTTGTCCACTGCCCTGGGTCAGAAGCAGTGTCACAAGGCACAGCGCATCCACAGCAAGGCCACTTCATAAAATTGGCTACCCTCCTCTTTGTCCCCACATGCAGAAAAGGAGAAATCCCTTTGGGCCGTGTCAAATTTTTCTCACACATGCTACCTCACCCCCCCATCCCCCACCCATTCCACCTCATGCATCACAGCCTCATCCATATACAACTATTTTCCATTCACCACTGTCTTCTGTCCTCTCATGTCCTTCCTCCACAGACATTCCTCTCTTCCCCAAACCCATTTAACCCCATCCATCCATCTCATCCTAGGTCGCCCCTCATGTTCACTCCCTCCACTTCTGCCTTCCACACCCCTTTTACTAGCCTTTCTTCACTCATTCTTTCCATGTGTCCAAACCATCCCAACACTCATCCACCCTATCTCAACTCCCTTACCACCCCCATTCTCCTCCTCGCCTCATTTCTCACTATCCAGCCTAGTAACCCCTATCATACTTCTCAGACATCTCATCTCAAACACATTCAAACTCCTCCTCTCTTCCTCTCTTATGTTCCATGTTTCTGCCCCATACTGTTCTTGACACAATCACTCCTTCATAAAATCTCCTCTTAGCATCCATTCCCAAATGTCTAGTTCTCATTACACTTTTTAATCCACCAAGGCATTTACTCGCTTCTCTCAATCTACATTCTACCTCCACTCCCTTTCCTGCCACATTCACATCCAAGTACCTAAAACTATCCACTTCCTCCAGTCTCCCTTAATGCTCACTTCCAGTCTGCTGCCACTTTCATCCCTTGTACATCTCATCACCTTACTTTTACCCACATTTATCTTCAATTACCTTCTTTTACACACTCTCCCAAACTTTTACCAACTTCCTCAATCCCTCCTCTGATCCTGCTACAAGCGCATTGTCGTCCGGAAGCACCAGCTGGCTCACCTCCCACTTTTCTCCATTTTTCTTAATCATCTCCGATCCCTGACCCACCACCCTTGCATTTACCTCTCACACCACCCCATCCATGTACAAGTTGAACAGCCTGGGCGACATAACACATCCTTGATGAAGTTCCACCTTTATTTCGAACCACTCACTCTCTCCATTTCTAATCCTAACACATGCTCTACTACTCTCATAAAAACTCTTGACTGCTCCTAAAAGCTTTCCTCCTATCCCGTATATCTGCAATACCTCACACAGTTCCTTCCTGTCTACCCTGTCATAAGCCTTTTCCAGATCCATAAAAGCCCAAAACACATCCTTACCTTTTCCTATAGCTTTATCACATATCTGTCTTACCACAAAAATCTGATCTATGCAACTTCTACCTGTCCTAAACCCACACTGTTCCTCACCAATTACTCCCTCTGTTCCTCTCCTAATCCTCTCAATCAACACCCTCCCATAAGCCTTCCCAACTACACTTAACAGGCTAATCCCTCTGAAACCACTACACCCACACTTGTCCCCTTTTCACTTGCAAAGTGGAACTATTCAGTCACTCCTCCAGTCCTCTGGCACTCTACTCTGTCTCAAACAAACATTAAACAATCTTACCAGTCAATCCACCATCACTATACCTCCTTTTTTCAGACATTCTGCATCCATCCATACCAGGTGCCTTACCTGCTCTCATCATCTTACAACTGCTTTCACTTCATCCTTCCTTATTTTTCTTCCATTTTCCCCACTCATCACAGTTATTTTCTTAGCACTTCCCACTGCAGCTACCTTTCCCTCCTTATCCTCCACATTTAGCAACTCCCTGAAATACTCTGCCCATCTTCCTCTTACTGCCTTCTCTTTCATTATCATCTCTCCATCTGCACCTTTTACCTTTTCTTTTCTACTTGATTCACCTCCTCTTCCTCTCTTAATTTCTTTCCAAAACATGTTTTTATTACATACATACATATACCAAAGGCTTTTTCCCCCTACACGGGGGGGGGGGGGTAGCAAAAAAGAAAAAGCAAAGAAACCACTCCCACCCATTCCATTTCCTATATATTCCACTCCCCTCCACCCTCCTCCCTCCCTCTTATCTTGGCACCTCCTGGATGATGGGTCATCCCTGCATCCTGTCCACTGCCCTGGGTCAGAAGCAGTGTTGCAAGACACAGCACATCCACAGCAAGGCCACTTCATAAATTCAGCGACCCCCCCTCTCCGTCCCCCCATGCAGAAAAGGAGAAGACTGGGAGAAATCCCTTTGGGCTGCATCAATTTTTTTTCTCATACATACTTCCTCACCCCCCATCCCCCACCCACTCCCCCTCATGCATCACAACATTATCTATACACAGCCCCTCTCCATTCACACCTATCTTCTGTCCTCTCCCGTCCTTCCTCCACAGACATTCCTCTCTTTTGTAATACCCCTTTCACCCTATCCATCCATCTCATCCTAGGACACCCCCTCATATTCACTCCTTCCACCTCTGCCTTCCACACCTCTTTTACTAGTCTTTCTTCACTCATTTTTTTCATATGTCCAAACCATCCTAATACTCTTTCATCAACCATATCTCCCAGTTCCCTTTCCACCCTTGTTCTCCTCCTCATCTCCTCATTTCTCACTCTATCTAGCCTAGTAACCCCTATCATACTTCTCAGACATTTCATCTCAAACACATTCAAACTCCTTCTCTCTTCTTCTCTCATGTTCCATGTTTCTGCTCTGTACAATGCTGTTGGCACAATCACTCTTTCATATAACCAACTCTTAGCATCCATTCCCAGATGTCTAGTTCTCATTACACTTTTCGCAATCTACATTCTACCTCCACCCCCATTCCTCCCTTTTCTGCCACATTTGCACCCAAGTATCTAAAACTATTCACTTCCTCCAGTTTTTCACCCTTAATGCTCACTTCCAGCCTGGTGTCACTCTCTCCCCTTGTACATCTCATCACCTTACTTTTGCCCACATTTATCTTCAACTTCCTTCTTTCACACACCTTCTCAAACTCTGTCACTAATTTCCTCAATCCCTCCTCTGATCCTGCTATAAGCACAGTGTCATCAGCAAACAACAACTGGCTCACCTCCTACTTTTCTCCATTTTCCTTAATCATCTCTAACCCCTGACACACTACCCTTGCATGCACCTCTTGCACCACCCCATCCATGTATAAGTTGAACAGCCAGTGTGACATAACACATCCCTGACAAAGTCCCACCTTTACCTCAAACCATTCACTCTCTCCATTTCTAATCCTAACACAAGCTCTACTACTCTTGTAAAAACTCTTGACTGCTCTTAACAGCTTTCCTCCTATCCCATATATCTGCAATACCTCCCACAGTGCCTTTCTGTCTACCCTGTCGTAAGCCTTTTCCAGATCCATAAAAGCCCAAAAAACATCCTTACCTTTTCCTATAGCTTTCTCACATATCTGTCTTACCACAAAAATCTGATCTACACAACCCCTACCTGTCCTAAACCCACACTGTTCCTCACCAATTACTCCCTCTGTTCCTCTCCTAATCCTCTCAATTAAGATCCTCCCATAAGCCTTCCCAACTACACTCAACAAGCTGATCCTTCTGAAACTACTATACTCACACTTGTCCCCCTTTCCCTTGTAAAGAGGAACTATACAGGCACTCCTCCAGTCCTCTGGCACTCTTCCCTCTCTTAAACAAACATTAAATAACCTCACCAGCCAGTCCACCATAACTGTACCTCCTTTCTTCAGAAATTCTGCAAGGCATCCATCCATACCAGGTGCCTTACCTGCTCTCATCATCTTAACAGCTGCTTTCACTTCATCTTTCCCTATTTCTCTTCCATTTTCCTCACTCATCACTCTCATTTTCTTAGCGCTTCTCACTGCAACTACCTTTCCCTCCCTATCCTCCGTCACATTTAGCAACTCCCTAAAATACTCTGCCCACCTTCCTCTCACTGCCTTCTCTTCCATTATCATCCCTCCGTCTGCATCTTTTACCTTATCTTCTCTACTTGATTCACCCCCTCTTTCTTAATTTCCTTCCAAAACATCTTTTTATTGCTTTCAAAATTTTCTGTCATACTCTTACCTCATTTCACATCTGCTCTCCTCTTTGCTTCCTTTATCTTATGCTCAACTTCCCTTCTCTTTACTTTGTACCTCTCATATGATTCCCTTGTCCTAATTTGTAGCCAATCTATGAATGTGTGCTTCTTCTCTTCTACACCTTTCTTTGCTTCCTCATCCCACCACTCACTACCCTTCCTTCTATTTCCTCCCGCCATCCTTGTTCCACACATCATTTTTGCACACCTTATGGCTCCCTCCTTGAACCATCCCCATTCTTCCAGTCCTAGCTCTACTCTATCCTTTACTCCCTCTCACTCCTCTTTCAGCTTCTTCTTATACTTCTCCTTTTTTTCTCATTTAAGCAGTTCACTCTAAGTACCTCCCTACCTTCTGCCCTTTTCCTTTTTCTCCACCTATTCTCCACTCTCAATTTATCTTCCACCAGAAAATGATCTGATATTCCCCCACTCTCTCCCCTTAGAACATGTACATACTTAACTCTTCCTACCATACTCCTGGTCACCACTATATAGTCCATTAACGCTCTATCTGCCACCCTTCCATCCACCACCCTCTCCCATATGTACTTATGCTTGACTTTCTTCCTAAACACTGTATTTGCTATCATCAACTCAAGACTCATCTCCACCATCATTTCTCCACTACAATTTTTACCTGGAACTCCATACTTCCCAATCACTCCATCTATTGGTTCATTTCCTACCCTAGCATTAAGGTCTCCCAATACAACTACACTGACATTTCTCCCTAATCCCTCTATGCACTCATATCTACCCAAAAAAGCCTCCCTTTCCTCTACGCTCCTCACTATCAGGTCCATACGCATTTACAAAAACCCACATCTCCCTTCCCAGCTTCGCCTTCATCCACATCAACCTTGATGAAACCTCCACTACATGCTTACCTATCTTTTCACTTACTAATATAGCTACCCCTTCTCTCCCTCGCCCTCACTTCACTCCTGAGAACCTCCCTACTACACTCCCAAACTCACACTCGCCCTTCCCTCTCAACTTAGCTTCACTCAAAGCCAACACATACATCTTTCTTCTCAAAAACATACTGCCTATCTCTTCTCATCTGTACCACATCCATGCACATTAAAAGACCCATACCTTAGGGTACTGGTTGAAAAACTCCTAGACCCTCTTATGCCTTTACTTTTTTTAGGAATGTCCCCTGTGGGGCTACAGGGAGAAGGATGCCTAGTCCTAATCCCCATCCCGTTTTTCTTGCCTCTTATGATTCAAGTAGGAATACTTGGTGGCAGCATTCTTTTCCCCCCACCACAGGGTAGGCAAAACAAGGAAATGAATATTCAGAGAAATGGTACAGGATAGCAACAAGGGGTTGGGGGACAGCATAACAAAGGGACAGTGGCAGTATAATAAAAGTGTCATCATTTCTCTGTGAGCAGAGTCCTTCTCTATCACAGACAAAATGATGTGTGGCTCTGATCCATAGGGGCACCCCATATAGACCCTATAGTATCAACTGCATGCTACTTTGTCACAACATGCAGCAACATGCAACCAATACCCCAGACAGGGTAAATAATAAATAAAATACATTAATGCATAGGTATAGTTAAATAATAAACAGGTAAATAGTAAATAATGATAAATTGACATATAACTAATAATAAATGAGAATAAATCAAATAGTAAACAGACAAATGATAACAAAACAATATAAAATAAATGGTAGTCATTACAGCATCTTGCTTAGGTGCTTATCTAAATGATTCTTAAAGCTTTGAACTGAACTACATTGCACTGCCTCTGCAGGAAGTTTATTCCATTCATTAACTACACTGTTGTCAAAGTTGTTTCTATCTACTTCCAAATTAAATCTATTGTCAGACAGTTAGAGACCATTGTTTATTGTCTGATTCTCATTCAGAGTGACAATTTTGTCATTTTTTATGTCAATTCCCTTTAGAATCTTAAAGACCTGCATCAAGTCACCTCTGAGTCTATGCTTTTTTAAGGAAAACAGATTCATATGTTTAAGTCAATTTTTGTATGATTTATTTTTTATATTTGGAATCAGTTTTGTGGCTCACCATTGTACTTTTTCCAATCTGTCAATGTCTTTAATGAGATTTGGTGACCATACGGAAACAGCATATTCCAAATGTATACGAACTAACAGTTGGGCAACTTCAGTCAGTAGAAGAAATTTAACTACTTACTCAGCCAAGTCTTGAACACAAAGAGCCAAGATGAAATGGAAACAATAGGTAGTGGATGGGAGTGGATGCATGCCTCAACTGACTACCTTCCTTATAAGAGGGAAGAGGCCCTTGCCATATTGATTGAAGTCATAAACACTTATCCTTCCTACTCAACTCCTCACAACATTCTTCTCATCTTACTAGTCAGTTTTACTGCACTTGCTGTATTATTATTATTATTATTATTATTATTATTATAATTTTTTTTTTTTTGAGAATCATCACCAGCACTCCTGTTTTCTCTTCACTCTTTCATTCAAGATATGTACTACCTTTCCAAACTATAACCACCTCATATGTGGACGATGCAAAATTGTTGAAAAAAGTGAACACTGTAGAAGATTGTGAGTCGCTGCAGAGTGATCTCAATAAAGTATGGGAGTGGAGTAGGAAGTGGAAGATGGAATTCAATATTAAGAATTGTAGTATAATGGAATTTGGAAGAAGCAAAAAAAAATAATGGAATCATATAAATTGGGAGAGGAAGAAATTAAAAAAGTAGAAAATAAGAAGGATCTGAGAGTCATTATTATGAATAATATGTCCCCTGAGAAACATTAAAAAAAAAAAAAAAAAAAAAAAAAATTGAGAAACTTATAATTCAGTAAGAACAATCAAAGTGGCATTTACATACCTGGATGAAGAAATGGTGAAGAAAATACTAGTCACTTTGATAAGATCAAAATTAGAGTATGCAGCAACAATGTGGTCACCAAGTACACACACACACACACACACACACACACACACACACACTTTCGTCGGATGGACGGCGAAGATTGGAGTTCTGAAGAAAAAGTGAAATTTTCGCGGATCTCAACGCAAAGGAAGTACCTTACTGTATTTACAGGGAAGGGGAAAGCTCGTGGTGTAGTGGGAAAGTGAGGAAAGAGGAGAAGGGGAGGGATTACTGAGGGAAATGGAAGGAAATGAGGAAGGGGGGGACTTGGTCCAGGAGGCCAGGCATCTTGTAAACAAGAGAAGGACCCATGATTTTGGTGAAGGGCTTAACAAAAATGTAAAGATTAGAAATATAGATAAGAGCAGCACAATAGAAGGTGAGGATAATAATTTCCAGGGATTTAATGAGGGGTGGGGGGGGGGGCGGATACCAACCTCCCCCCGATTAGCAAGACTAGAGGAAAAACTTGAACAAATGACCGAACATTGGGAGAATAGGTTCGGTAACATAGCAAAGATAGCGCAGAGTTGAAAAATTGGAAGAACTAGAGAAGGTGAACAAAAACTTAACTAATGAAATAGAAGAATTAAAAAGACAGTTAAAAGAAGTAAAAGAGGAGAATAAAGAATTAAAGAGGAATAATAAAGACAACAAAGAGGCCATAGAAACAGAGAGACAAAACAAGGGGTGGAGTTATGTACCTGACTAAGAAGGATATAAACGTGAGGTGTGTCACATATGGAAAGAATACAGTAGAGATGATTATGATCGAAGTGGAAGACAGAGATAAGAAGAGCAGAAAGTTTGTGATAAATTATGTGCCTCCAAAAACAGCCTCGTGGGAAGAGAGTGGACATTAAAGTATGTTAGAAGACACAAGGATAACATTAAATAAGATAATGGAAGATGGAGGAAGAACAGTTATGATGGGCGACTTTAATTGCAAAGAAGTCTGCCGGGAAGAGATGACAGTAAAGGGTGGAGACGGCTCATGGGGAAATGTTCTACTCGAGAAGATTATTGACCATACAATGACACAGTGGATACAGAACACTAGGTATAGAAATGAAGAAGAACCATCGAGACTAGACCTAATAATCACATCTGAACCTGAAATAGTGGACAAGATTGAATATAAAACACCAATAAGTAAAAGTGACCACATATTGATTCAACTGGAACTAGATGAGGAAAAATATATGAAAAGAAATGAACAATATAGAAAAGGAAGAATGATGCATGAAAAAACAAACTTTGATGAAATAAGAGAATTCTTTCAAAAAGAAAAATGGGAAGGAATATACAAAGAAGAAACAACAGTGGAAGAGAAATGGAATATTTTGACAAAAATATATATAAAAAAAAAGAGAGTGGAAAAGTATGTCCCAAGACAAAAACAAGAAAAAAAAAATGTAAAGTGCTGGTACAACAAAAGTTGTAGAGTGCTAAAAGACAAAAGAGATAAAGCTTGGACCAAATTGAAGAAAGACAAAAGACCTGAAAAATGGAAAATATATACTTATAGAAATGAATATGTACAAGCGTGCAGAGAGGAAAAGAGAAAATATGAAAAAGATGTCATAGAAAAATGTAAAGATCAACCAAAATTATTTTACAGATTTGTAAACAACAAACTGAAAAACAAACAAGACTTGGAGAAATTAAGACAAGGAGGAGTTGAATGCACAGAGGAAATAAAAATGGCGGAAATTATGAACAAGCATTTTAAATCAGTGTTTACAAGGGAGAACATACAACCGGAAGAGATCGAATGGAAAGAGAAAGTCCCCCCTATGAAAGAAATAGAAGTAACAAAGAATGAAATAATGAAACACTTGAGTAATCTTGATGTCAGAAAATCACATGGACCAGATGAAATAGCAAACTGGCTTTTGAAAGAATGCAGGAAGGAAGTGGCAGACAAAATACATAGCATAATAAATAGTTCCTTGAAAGAAGGAAAAGTTCCAGAAAATTGAAAAAAAAGCAAATATAGTACCTATATATAAAGGGGGAAATAAAGAAGATGCAAAACTGTTAAAAAAAGTGAACACGGAAGAAGATTGTGAGTCACTACAGAGTGATCTAAATGAAGTATGGGAATGGAGTAGGAAGTGGGAGATGGAGTTCAACACTAAAAAGTGTAGTATAATGGAATTTGGTAAAAGCAAAAACAGAATAACAGGATCATATAAATTAGGAGAAGAAGGAATAAAAAAAGTAAAAAATGAGAAGGACCTGGGAGTCATTGTTATGAATAATATGTCACCTGAGAAACATATAAATAAGATTTTTGGAGAAACTTATAATTTAATAAGAACAATCAAAGTGGCATTCACATACCTGGATGAAGAAATGGTGAAGAAAATCCTAATCACTCTGATAAGACCAAGATTGGAATATGCTGCAACGATGTGGTCACCAAGTACAAAAAAATGTATAATTTTTTTTAAAGAATACAAAGAGCAATTACAAAATTGGCACCAACACTCTCAAAACTATCATATGAAGAGAGACTAGCAAAACTTGAGCTATAGACACTAGAGCAAAGAAGAGAGAGAGGAGATTTGATAGCTATTTACAGAATCATGAAAGGCATAGAAATTATTGATAGAGAGAATCTGATAAAATGGGATGATAGAAATACAAGAGGACACGGAAAGAAAATCAAGAAAGACAGCTAAAGAAGAGATGTGAAAAAACAGCTTTCCTCACAGAATAATAGACAGTTGGAACAAGTTAGATGAGAAAGTAGTGTGTGCAAAAACAATACATGAATTTAAAAATAGTTTAGATAAAATGAGATATGAAGACGGGACCCTACGAGCATAGCTCCCCTTCCCGTAAAATACAACTAGGTAAACACACACACACACACACACACACACACACACACACACACACACACACACACACACACACACACACACACACACACACACACACACACATTGTGTACCATTGGACTGGAAAAAAGCAAACATTGTACCAATTTATAAGGGAGGTGATAAGGAAGATCCATCTAACCACAGACCGGTCTCACTAACAAGCACAATAGCAAAAATTTGTGAAAGAGTGATAAAAAGCAGATGGGTTAAGTACCTGGAAGAAAAATCTATACTGAACCCAAATCAATTTGGATTTAGACAAGGGAGATCCTGTACAACAAATCTGATTTGCTTTTACTCAAGATTAGTAGACATAATAGAAGAAAGAGATGGATGGGCAGACTGTGCTTTTCTGGACCTGCAAAAAGCATTCGATAAGGTACCTCATAGGAAACTAATAAATAAGATAGAGTCAAAAGGTGGCATAAGAGGAAAATTATTGGAATGGATGAAAGACTTTCTTATTGGGAGGAAAATGAGAGTTGTAATTAGAGAAAAATTCTCCAACTGGGAAGAAGTAAAAAGCGGGGTCCCGCAAGGATCAGTACTGGCACCGATCATGTTCGCTGTATACGTTAATGACATGAATGAAGGCGTGGAGTGCTATATAATTTTTTTTTGCAGATGATGCAAAATTACTTAAGAAGGTAAAAACGGAAGAGGACTGCAACTCATTGCAACAAGATCTGGACACAATATGGAATTGGACTAAAAAATGGGAAGTAAAATTCAATATTAAGAAATGCAGCATAATGGAATTTGGAAAGAGTAAAAATAGAATATCAAAAGATTACAGAATTGGGGAAGAAAAAATAAATAAAACAAACTATGAAAAAGATCTTGGAGTGATGATTGGAAAGGACATGAAACCAGATAAGCATATAAACAAGATGTTCGGAGAAACCTACAACTTATTGAGAGCGATCAAAGTGGCATTTTCCTATATGGACGAAGAAATGATAAGGAAAATACTTACTACACTAATAAGACCAAAACTCGAGTACGCAGCATCACTTTGGACACCCAGTACAAAAAAGAATATTAAGAAACTAGAAAGATTACAAAGAGCGACAACAAAACTAGCACCGACACTCGCCGAACTAACATATGAGCAAAGACTATCCAAATTGAACCTACCAACTCTGGAACAAAGAAGAGAAAGAGGAGATTTGCTAACTATCTACAGAATAATGAAAGGAATGGAAGTTTTAGACAGGAACGACCTGTTAATGTGGGACAACGGTAAAACAAGAGGACACGGAAAAAAATTGAAAAAGGATAGTTATAGAAAAAACTTGAAAAGGAACAGTTTCCCACACAGAGCGATAAATACATGGAACAAATTAGACAACAAAACAGTATGTGCTAACACTATACAAGATTTTAAGATAAAACTTGATGCGGAGAGATACAAAGACGGGTCACCACGAGCATAGCTCCCCTCCCGTATATTACAACTAGGTAAATACAACTAGGTAAATACACACACACACAGGAATTGAAAGCTATATGAGCTTCTTTGCAGATGATGCAAAACTACTGAAAAGAGTGAAAACTGAAGAAGATTGTGAATCACTACAGAGAGATCTAAATAAAGTACAGGAATGGAGTAGGAAGTGGGAGATGGAGTTCAATACAAAAAAGTGTAGTATAATGGAATTTGGAAAAAGCAAAAACAGAATAACAGGAGCATATAAATTGGGAGAAGAAGGAATAAAAAAAGTAGAAAATGAGAAGGACCTGGGAGTCATTGTTATGAATAATATGTCACCTGAGAAACATATAAATAAGATTTTTGGAGAAACTTATAATCTAATAAGAACAATCAAAGTTGCATTTACATACCTGGATGAAGAAATGGTGAAGAAAATCCTAATCACTCTGATAAGACCAAGATTGGAATATGCAAGAAACGATATGGTCACCAAGTACAAAAAAAATGTATAAAAAAAATTGAAAGAATACAAAGAGCAATTACAAAATTGGCACCAACACTCTCAAAACTATCATATGAAGAGAGACTAGAAAAACTTGAACTACAGACACTAGAGCAAAGAAGAGAAAGAGGAGATTTGATAGCTATTTACAGAATCATGAAAGGCATAGAAATTACTGATAGAGAGAATCTGATAAAATGGGATGACAGAAATACAAGAGGACACGGAAAGAAAATAAAAAAAGACAGCTATAGAAGAGATTTGAAAAAGAACAGCTTTCCTCACAGAGTAATAGACAGTTGGAACAAGTTAGATGAGAAAGTGGTGTGTGCAAAAACAATACATGAATTTAAAAATAGTTTAGATAAAATGAGATATGAAGACGGGACCCTACGAGCATAGCTCCCCTTCCCGTAAAATACAACTAGGTAAATACAACTAGGTAAATACACACACACACACACACACACACACACACACACACACACACACAAATCATCAAGAATAGATGGGTAAAACACCTGGAAGATAACATATTAAACCCAAGACAATTCGGGTTCAGACAAGGTAGATCATGCACCACAAACTTGATATGCTTCTACTCAAGACTAATAGACATAGTGCAAGAAAGAAACGGATGGGCTGATTGTGCATTCCTAGACTTGCAAAAAGCATTTGACAAAGTACCACACAGAAAACTACTAAAAAAACTGGAACACATAGGAGGAATACAAGGGAACCAACTAAAATGGATGGAGGACTTCCTGACTGGAAGAAAGATGAGAGTAGTACTCAGAGAAAAATATTCAGATTGGAAAGAGGTGATCAGTGGAGTACCGCAAGGATCTGTACTGGCTCCAATAATGTTTGCTATCTATATGAATGATATGGACGAGGGCGTGAACTGTTACACGAGCTTCTTTGCTGATGACGCCAAACTGTTAAGGAAAGTAGAAACTGATAAGGACTGTGAAGCACTGCAAGAAGATCTGAATAGGGTATGGAACTGGAGTCAGAAATGGGAAGTGGATTTTAATACTAAGAAGTGTAGCATAATGGAGTTTGGAAAAAGCAAAAACAGAATATCAAGAAAATATACAATTGGAACCAAGGAAGTAAAGAAAGTAGGATCCGAAAAAGACTTGGGAGTTATTATCACAAACGACTTGTCCTATGATACACAGATTAACAAAATTGTCGGGGAGACTTACAACTTGCTAAGATCAATAAAAGTGGCTTTTGCTTACCTGGATGAAGACATGATAAAAAAAATATTGGTTACATTGATAAGGCCTAGACTAGAGTATGCGGCGACATTGTGGTCCCCCAGTACCAAAAAGAACATAAAGAAAATAGAAAGAATCCAAAGAGCAGCTACAAAAATGGCACCTGCACTTGCAAACCTATCATACGAGGAGAGATTGGCTAAACTGGAGCTACCGACACTGGAGCAAAGAAGAGAGAGAGGAGACCTACTGACCATCTACAGAATCATGAAAGGCACTGAGATACTTGATAGAGAAGAATGACTAAACTGGGACAAGAGAAACACAAGAGGACATGGAAGGAAATTAAGAAAACATAGCTATAGAAGAGAACTGAAGAAAAACAGTTTTCCACATAGAGTTTTAGACACTTGGAACAAACTGGATAATGAAATAGTAAGTGCAAAAACCATTCACGAGTTTAAAAGCAAACTAGACACTGAGAGATACAATGGCGGGACAACACGAGCATAGCTCCCCTTCCCGCAAAATACAACTAGGTAAATACACACACACACACACATTGAGGATCTAATAAAATGGGATGATAGAAATACAAGAGGACACGGAAAGAAGATCAAGAAAGATATAGAAGAGATCTAAAAAAGAAAAGCTTTCCCCACAGAATAATAGACATTTGGAACAAGTTAGATGAGAAAGTGGTGTGTGCAAAAACAGTAAATACATGAATTTAAAAACAGTTTAGATAAAATGAGATATGAAGACGAGACACTACGAGCATAACTCCCCTTCCTGTAAAATACAACTAGGTACAACTAGGTAAATGCACACACACATACACAACTAGTTTAGATAAAATTATATGAAGACGGGACACCACGAGCATAGCTCCCCTTCCCGTAAAATACAACTAGGTAAAATACACACACACACACACACACACACACACACAGAAAATTATATATATATATATATATATATATATATATATATATATATATATATATATACACACATATAAAACAACATTTGAAAGAATACAAAGAGCAATTACGAAATTGGCACCAACACTCTCAGAACTATCATATGAGGAGAGATTAGCAAAACTTGAGCTACAGTCATTAGAGCAAAGAGAGGAGACTTCATGCATAGAGGAATTAGCAGATGAAATATACAATATAATCAAATTCTCAGTTAAAGAAGGAAAAGTGCCACAGGACTGGAAGAATGTAAACATGTAAACATTGTACCGATTTATAAGGAAAGAAACTAGGAAGACCCATCAAACTACAGACCGGTCTTCCTGACAAGCATAGTAGCAAACATTTGCGAAGAGGTCTTCAAAAATAGATGGGTTAAACATTTGGAAGAAAAAACTATACTGAATCCAAATCAATTTGGATTCAGACAAGGAAGATCATGTACAACAAACTTAATCTGCTACTCAAGATTAATAGACATAATATAAGAGAGATGGTTGGGCAGACTGTGCCTTTCTGGACCTACAAAAGGCATTTGATAAGGTACCATTACAATAAACTAACAAGGAAGATAGAATCAATAGGTGGCATCAGAGGAAAATTACTGGAATGGATGAAAGACTTCCTGACTGGGAGGAAAATGAGAGTAGTAATTAGAGATAAATTCTCAAATTGGGAAGAAATGAAAAGTGGTGTCCCGCAGGGATCAGTACTGGTCCCGATCATGTTTGCCATATACATAAATGATATGGATGAAAGAGTGGAGTGTTATATGAATTTCTTTGCAGACGATGCAAAAATACTAAAGTAAAAACTGAAGAGGATTGCAACTCATTACAACAAGACTTGGACAAGATCTGGAAATGGACTTAAAAGTGGGAAGTGAAATTTAATATCAAGAAATGTAGTATAATGGAATTTGGAAAAAGTAAAAACAGAATATCGAGAGATTATAAAATTGGTGAAGAAGAGGTTAAAAAAGTAAACTCTGAAAAAACACCTTGGAGTCATGATCAGCAAAGACTTGACACCGGATAAGCATATTAATAAAATAGTTGGAGAAACCTACAATTTATTGAGGTCAATAAAAATGGCATTTGCCTATTTGGACGAGGAAATGACAAAAAAAAAAAAAAAAAAAAAATTAACTACACTAATAAGACCAAAACTCAAGTACGCAGCAACACTATGGAGACCCAGTACCAAAAAGAATAAAATAAAAAAGTCAGAAAGAATACAAAGAGCAACAACAAAACTGGCACCAACTCTTTCCAAAATGACATATGAACAAAGACTGTCCAAATTAGAATTACCAACTCTGGAACAAAGAAAGGAAAGAGGAGACCTACTATCTATAGAATTATGAAGGGAATGGAAATCTTAGATAAGAATGATTTATTAAAATGGGACAATGGAAAAACAAGAGGACATGAAAAAAAAAACTTCCCACACAGAGTGATAGATACTTGGAACAAATTAGACAAAGAAACCGTGTGTGCAAACAATATTCAAGATTTTAAGAAAAAAACTTGATGCTGAGAGATACAAAGACGGGTCACCACGAGCATAGCTCCCTTCCCGTATAATCCAACTAGGCAAATACACACATGAACCACAGGCTAGAACAGACATCTTGAAACGAGCTTTGAAGTGCAGTGCTTTTTTGATTTGATAAGTTCGAAGGAAACACTTGGTTTTGTATTTGTATTTTGGGATAGGGAGCTGTGTTTATCGAGTGACTGAAATGATAAAATAGAGTAATTTCACATTAGTGGTTAATACACAAAATGGAGAATGACGAAGGAGAAAGACAAAAATATACAAAGGAACTTAAAGGAAGAACAGCAGGCCTACTTGCCCTAACAAGGCTGTTTGTGTTTACTAAACTAAGCTACAGTTAAGAAAACAGGGCAGATGAACTAACACTACTGCTACCACTATCCTATCCATTTATTTTTAAATGCCGGGTTGTCAGGTCTTTTATTGCAAGGGAATATTCTATTTGCGGATTAGAGTCCAAGTATTTATCTAAGCAATTTTTAAATGTTGTTATTGTGTTACTTTCAACGACAGTGGAAGGTAACGAATTCCACACATTAACAACCCAGTTAAAGAAGTGCTTACTTTCATTCGAAGAAAATCTTTTACTAATTACTTTAAAATCGTGACATCTTCTTGTATTTGATTGGTCTAATAAGAAGTAATCTTCTACATTGATGTCAAAGCCTTTGAACATTCTAAAAACCTCAATTAAATCTCTTTGCATTCTTCTTTTTGAAAGTGAGAATAATTTTAGACTTTTAAGTCTTTCTTCATACGGGAGATTTATCAGATTTGGTATCATTCTAATCATTCTCTGTTACACTATTTCTAGTTTACTAATATCTTTCTGGTAGTATGGGGACCAAAATTGTACACAGTTTCGAGATGGGGATGGACCAAGGATTCATAAAGGTTTAGCAATATTTTTTCTGGGGTATTGGCTGCATGTTATTGTGGTAAAGTAGCATGTAGTTGATACTTTAGGGTCTATATGGGGCGCCCCTATGGACCAGAGCCACACATCATTTTGTCTGTGATAGAGAAGGACTCTTTTCACAGAGAAATGATGACACTTTTATTATACTGCGACTGTCCCTCCCTTATGCTGTCCCCCAACCTCTTATTGCTATCCTGTACCATTTCTCTGAATATTCATTTCCTTGTTTCGCCTACCCTGTGATGGGGGATAGAATAATGCCACCAAGTATTCCCACTTAAATCCTAAGAGGCGAGAAAAACGGGACGGGGATTAGGACTAGGCATCCTTTTCCCTGTAGCCCCATAGGGGACATTCCTAAAAAAAGTAAAGGCATAAGAGGGTCTAGGAGTTTTCCAACCAGTGCCCTAAGGTTTGGGTCTTATAATGTGCATGGATGTAGTACAGTAAAAGGGATGAGATAGGCAGTATGTTTGTGAGAAGAAAGATGTGTGTGTTGGCTTTGAGTGAAACTAAGTTGAGAGTGAGGGGTGAGTGTGAGTTTGGGAGTGTAGTTGGGAGGTTCTCAGGAGTGAATAGAGGGCGAGGGAGAGAAGGGGTGGCTATACTAGTAAGTGAAGAGATAGGTAAACGTGGAGTGGAAGGAGGTTTCTTCCAGGTTAATGTGGATGAAAGTGAAACTGGAAAAGGAGATGTGGGTTTTTGTAAGTGTAAATGGGCCTGGTAGTGAGAAGAGTGTAGAAGAAAGGGAGGCTTTTTGGATAGATTTAAATGAGTGCATAGAGGGATTAGGGAGAAATGTTAAAGTAGTGATTTTGGGAGACCTTAATGCTAGGGTACAAAATAAACCAATAGACGAAGTGGTTGGGAAATGTGGAGTTCCAGGGAAGAATCGTAGTGGAGATTTGATGGTGGAGATGTGTTTAGAGAGTTGGTGATAGCAAATACAGTGTTTCGGAAGAAAGTCAAGCACAAGTACACATGGGAGAGGGTGGTGGATGGAAGGGTGGTAGATGGTGCGTTAATGGACTATGTAGTGGTAGATAGGAGTACAATAGGAAGAGTTAAGGATGTACATGTTCTAAGGGGAGAGAGTGGGGGAATATCAGATCATTTTTTGGAAGTAAGTTGAGAGTGGAGGATAGATGGAGAAAGAGGAAAAGGACAAAAGGTAGAGAGGTACTTAGAGTGAACTGCTTAAATGAGAAAGAAAAGGAGAAGGAGTATAACAAGCTGAGAGAGGAGTGAAGGATAGAGTGGAACTAGAAGTGGAGGAGGAATGGGATGGCTCAAGGAGGGAGTTACAAGGTGTGCAAAGATGGTGTGTGGAACAAGGACAGGAGGAAATAGAAGGAAGGGTAGTGAATGGTGGGATGAGGAAACAAAGAAGGTTGTAGTAGAGAAGAAGCGAGCTTTCATAGATTGGTTACAAAATAGGACAAGGGAATCATATGAGAGGTACAAAGAAAGAGAAGAGAAGTAAAGCATAAGATAAAAGAGACAAAGAGGAGAGCAGACGTGTAATGGGGAAAGATTATGACAGAAATTTTTGAAAGTAATGAAAAGATGTTTTGGAAAGAAATTAAGAGAGGAAGAGGAGGTGAATCAAGCAGAGAAGAAAATGAAAAAGGTGCAGATGGAGAGATGATAATGGAAGAGAGGGTAGTAAGAGGAAGATGGGCAGAGTATTTCAGGGAGTTGCTAAATGTGAAGGAGGATAGGGAGGGAAAGGTAGTTGAAGTGGGAAGTGCTAAGAAAATGACCGTGATGAGTGAGGAAAATGGGGGAGAAATAAGGAAGGATAAAGTGAAGGCAGTTAAGATGATGAGAGCAGGTAAGGCACCTGGTCTGGATGGATGCACAATGTCTGAAAAAGGAGGTACAGTGATGGTGGACTGGCTGGTGAGGTTATTTAATGTTTGTTTCAGAGAGGGAAGAGTGCAGGGGGATTGGAGGAGTGCCTGTATAGTTCCACTTTACAAGGGAAAATGTTACAAGTGTGAGTGTAGTAGTTTCAGAGGGATTCGCTTGTTAAGTGTAGTTGGAAATGCTTATGGGAGGGTGTTGATTGAGAGGATTAGGAGAGGAACAGAGGGAGTAATTGGTGAGGAACAGTGTGGATTTAGGACAGGTAGAGGTTGCGTAGATCAGATTTTTGTGATAAGACATATGTGAGAAAGATATAGGAAAAGGTAAGGATGTGTTTTTGGGCCTTTATGGATCTGAAAAAGGCTTATGACAGGGTAGACAGGAAGGAACTGTGTGAGGTATTGCAAATATACGGGATAGGAGGAAAGCTTCTGGGAGCTGTAAAGAGTTTTTCGAGAGTAGAGCGTGTGTCAGGATTAGAAATGGAGAGAGTGAGTGGCTCGAGGTAAAGGTGGGACTTCATGAGGGATGTGTTATGTCGCCCAGGCTGTTCAACTTATACATGGATGGGGTGGTGCGAGAAGTAAATGCAAGGGTGGTGGGTCAGGGATTGGAGATGGTTAAAGAAAATGGAGAAAAGTGTGACGTAAGCCAGCTGATGTTTGCGGACGACACTGCGCTTGTAGCAGGGTCAGGGGAGGGATTGAGGAAGTTAGTGACAGTTTGGGAAAGTGTGTGAAAGAAGGAAGTTGAAGATAAATGTGGGTAAAAGTAAGGTGATAAGATGTACAAGAGGTGAAAGTGGCTGCAGATTGGAAGTGAGTATAAAGGGAGAGAGACTGGAGGAAGTGGATAGTCTTAGCTACTCGGGTGCGAATGTGGCAGGAAAGGGAGTGGAGGTTGAGGTAGAATGTAGATTGAGAGAAGCAAGTAAATGTCTTGGTGGATTAAAAAGTATAATGAGAAATAGATATTTGGGAATGGATGCTAAAAGGAGACTGTATGAAGGAGTGATTGTGCTAACAGCACTGTATGGGGCAGAAACATGGAACATAAGAGAAGAAGAGAGAAGGAGTTTGAATGTGTTTGAGATGAGGTGTCTGAGAAGTATGATGGGGGTTACTAGGCTAGATAAAGTGAGAAATGAGGAGGTGAGGAGGAGAACAGGGGTGGAAAGGGAATTGGTAGATAGGGTGGATGAAAGAGTATTGGGATGGTTTGGACACATGGAAAGAATGAGTGAAGAAAGAGTAGTAAAAGAGGTGTGGAAGGCAGATGTGGAAGGAGTGAACATGAGGGGCGACCTAAGATGAGATGGATGGATGGGGTAAAAGGGGTTTTGGGAAGAGGAGAATGTCTGTGGAAGGACGGGAGAGGACAGAAGACAGGGTTGAATGGAGAATGGTTGTACATGGATGATGTGATGCATGAGGTGGAATGGGTGGGGGATTGGGGATGAGGGAGTGTGTGGGAAATATTTTTGACACAGCCCGAAGAGATATCTCCCCGTCTTCTCCTTTTATGCACGAGGGGACGGAGGGGGGGGGGTCACCGATTTAACGAAGCGGCCTTGCTGTGGATGTGTTGTGCATTGCGACACTGCCTCTGATCCAGGGCAGTGGACAAGATACAGGAGGTGCCAAAATAAGAGGGAGGGAAGAGGGTGGAGGGGAATGTGTTAGGGATGGAATGGGTGGGAGTGTTTTTCATGTCTTTGTTTTTTTGGCTAACTCCCTTGAAGGGGGAAAAAGCCTTTGGTCTATGTATGTATTTCTGTAGACTCTTCCGATGATGGCAACCAATTTATTTGCTGTTTTAACAACTTCTGAGCAATGTTGACTTGGCTTGAATAATTTGATATAAAAAATCCTAGATATTTTTCTTTAGTTACTGAATCCAGTATTTTGCCATTCATTTGGTATTGGATGTGATCATTGTTACTTCCAATGTGCATGACTTTACATTTGTTAACGTTAAATTTCATTTGCTACTTGCTAGCTCAGCTTGATAATCTATCTAGATCGGATATCAGAGTTTCTCTCTCTTTGGTGGTTGTTACTTCACCAATTTTTGTGTCATCAGAAAATTTTGATACTTTGCAGAGGAGGCCGTCGTCTAGATCATTTACATATATTCAGAACAAAACGGGTCCCAAAACTGATCCTTGCGGTATGCCACTTTTAACATCGTGCCAGCTAGACGAGGGCCCGTTAATTACAACTCTGTTTTCGCTCAGAGAGCCAATCTTTAATGCAGTTGTGGATACTATCAGAAATACTGTGATTTTTTAATTTGTCGAGCAATCGTTTATGGGGAACTTTATCGAATGCCTTCTGAAAATCTAAATAAATTATATCAACAGATTTACATTCCTCGTATTTGCTAAAGACGTCATTAAAGAAGTCGAGGAGATTAGTTAAACATGAGCGTTTGCTACGGAAACCATGTTGTGAATTTTTCATAATTTTATTTTTCTAAAAATTTCACTACACTGTCGCGAATGATGGTCTCTAGCAATTTACACACAATCGAAGTCAGGCTAATCGGTCTATAGTTGCCTGGTTGTGATTTGTCCCCTTTCTTGAATATTTGGGTTACGTTAGCACATTTTCAATCTGATAGGACTTTACCAAGTGTTAAAGGTTTGTTGAAAAGGATGAACAAGGGTTTGACGATTTGATTTTTGACTTCTTGCAGAATTTTAGGTGAAATTTTGTCAGATCCCGGGGCTTTGTTTATTTTGGGCTTATCAATCACTTGTACGACATCAACCAATGAAGAGAAGACTGGATGAAAGCAGGGTGGAATCACCATTAGGGGGTCATACCTAAGAAGGCTTGCAATATGGAAAACCCAATATTGATTCAAAAGTTTGACAATAAAAATGTTTTTTCAGGGTTTATAAAAGAAAGTGGAATACTAGGTAGAGGTTTAGAATTGAAAAGAGAATCAAGGTAAAAATATCCTAAGAAACCAGGATATTACAGAATTGATAAATGAAATTATAGACCTGAAAGCTGAATACAAGGCAATGTACAGAGATTCGAACTAGCTGAAAAGACTGAATGTTGAAACTAACAGAGAACTTAGTGATCTGAAAAGGGAATTAAACATAGTCAAAAGTGAAAACGAAAGAATGAAAAATGAAGATAATTTTTTTTTTAAAAAAGTAAAAGAACAAATATAAGCGGTGACTGAGAAAGTTGGAGAAACAATAAAAAAGACATATATCCAAGAGATAGAAAGTGGGACAAGAAAAAAAAATAAAGAAATGGTACAGCAACAAGTAGAACAAAATACTAAAGAAACAGTAGTTAAGGAAAAAGAGGATTGGGCCAGAGACATAGTGGATAAAAAAAAGTGCATAGTATTTTATGGTATTAAAGAAAAACATAATGTAGTTAGATACCTAAAAGAGAAAGAGAAAGAAATTGCAAAAGAAATCCTGAAAGAGATACAAGAAATACAAGTAATGGAAAAAGAAATAGAAGTACATAGAGTGGGACAATACTAAAAAAAAAAAATAATAATAATAATAAAAAATAAATAAATAAATAAACCACTAAAAATTAAATTAATGTCCCAAATGATAGCAGAGGTATTATTAAAAACAGCAAATTTGGCAAAAAGTGAAAATTACAAAAATGTATGGATAGAAAAAGAAACGAGCGATGATGAAAAAGAGAAGGAAAAGACACTAAGAAACGAAGCAAATAGAAAAAAAAAAGAAGAACAGAGATAAAAAAAGAACAAGTTTTTTGGAGAGTATTAGACTTGAGGCTGAGAAAATGATATAAAAATAGGAATCATAAAAAAAGGAGGTGAAAGGAAAATATTAAAAATAATGTATACCAATATAGATGGGATGATTTCAGGACTAAACGAATTAAACAACTGTCTAGCAGAAGAGAAACCGGACATAATGGGAATTGTGGAGACGAAATTAAAAGATCCACTACAACCTAATACTGTGGGACAAGGTCTATACAACCATTGGATGAAAAATAGGAGGGACAGGGTCGAGGAGTCATGTTTTTGACTATTTTTTCCTTCTGTTATCTTTGGGACATTTAATGTCACAAAGATAACAGAAGGAAAAAATAATCTGGAATTGATTATGATAAAAATTGAAAACAGTGACATGAAAAGTAGTAAATTTGTAGTAATATATGTGCCCCCAAAAACATATTCTTGGACACAGAGTGATCATTCTAAAATGTTGGAAGACACAAAACATGCATTAATTTAATTACTGAAAGGAGGAAACATAGTAATTATGGGTGACTTTAACTCTAAAGAAATATGTTGGGAAGAGATAACAGTGAAAGATGGAGAAGACCTTTGGGGAAATACACTACTGGATATGACCATTGAATACACAATGACTCGATGGGCAAAGGAAAATATCAGATATAGAAACAGTAAAAAACCGTCGAGACTAGACTTAATATTTACGTCAGAGCCCGAAATTGTGGATAAAATGGAATACAAGACACCAATTGGGAAGAGTGACCACATATTAGTAGAGTTCGAACTAAAAGAAGAAATTGAATTGGGAAGAAATGAGAAACACAGAAAAGGAAGACTAATGTACAACAAAACGGATTTTGAGAAACTTAGAAAATTCTTTCAAAAAGTAAATTGGGAAAACTTCTTAAATGAAGAAACAAAGATGGAAGAGAAATGGAATATATTAAAAGAAATTTGTAAAGGAATAAATAAATAAATACCAAAGCAAAAGCAGGAGAGGGTGTACATAAAGTGGTGGTACAACAAAAATGTAATTAGGCTAAATATGAAAGAGTCAAAGCTTGGAAAAGATGGAAAAAAAGGGGTAAGTGGCAAATATATATATAAACTAAAACGTGAATATATAGAAATGCGCAGGGAAGAAAATATAAACTATGAAGACATAATAGAAAAATATAACGACCAATCTAAACTATTCTTCAGGTATGTAAAGGGTAAATTAAAGAATAAACAAGAAATAGTGAAACTGCGTCAAGGGAATGACGAATATATAGATGTAGAAATGGCTGAAATTATGAACAAGCATTTTAAATATGTATTTACAACTGAAAATACACAAAATTGGGATGAAGGGCAGAAAGATCCCCCCAATGAAAGAAATAATTGTGAAAAAAAGAAAAGAAGAAGAAAAAAGAAAAAAGAAAAAAAAAAGGGACCAAATAATAAACCTTGATGTCAGAAAATCACATGGTCCGGATGTAATTGCAATTTGGATACTAAAAGAATGAATAGATTAAATAACAGACAAAGCATATAAGATAATTAATTACTCACTCAAAGAAGGTAAGGTACCACAAGATTGGAAAAATGCAAATATTGTACCAATATATAAAGGGGGAGATAAGGAAGACCCAACAAACTATAGACCGGTCTCCCTTACAAGCACAATAGCCAAAATATGTGAAAAAGTTATCAAAAGTAGATGGATTAAACATCTGGAAGAAAATAATATAATCCAAAACAATTTGGTTTTAGTCATGGAAGATCATGTACCACTAGATTTGTTTTTACTCGAGGCTAATAGAAATAATGCAAGAAAGGGATG
This sequence comes from Oratosquilla oratoria, assembly GCF_046742065.1. Taxonomy (NCBI): domain Eukaryota; kingdom Metazoa; phylum Arthropoda; class Malacostraca; order Stomatopoda; family Squillidae; genus Oratosquilla; species Oratosquilla oratoria. The sequence goes on along the minus strand of NC_134781.1, from coordinate 33,183,502 downwards.
GATGGGGAGATTGTGCTTTCCTAGATCTACAAAAGGCATTCGATAAAGTACCACACAAAAGCTACTAAGAAAACTCGAAATAATAGGTATACAAGGAAAGTTATTGAAATGGATGGAAGATTTCTTGAACAGGATGGAACTTAAGAGACAAAAACTCGACCGGGGAAGAAATGATAAGTGGAGTCTGTATTAGCTCCGATAATGTTTGTCATATATATAAATGACATGGATGAAGGTGTAGAATGTTATATGAGCTTCTTTGCAGATGATGTAATACTACTAAAGAAAATACAGTAAAAGACTGCGAATCACTACAGAGAGACCTGGATAAAGTCTGGGAATGGAGTCAAAAGTGGGAAGTGAACTTCAACATCAAGAAATGTAGTATAATGGAGTTTGGAAAAAGTAGAAATGGAATATCAGGGCAATATAAAATTGGTACAAAGGAAGTAAATAAAGTTAGCTCGGAAAAGGACCTAGGAGTAATTATCAACAAAGACATGTCACCAGACAAGCATATTAACAAAATAGTCGGAGAAACCTACAATTTACTAAGATCAATAAAGATGGCCTTAAACTACTTGGATGAAGTAATGGTGAAGAAAATATTAATTATACTGATAAGACCAAGATTGGAGTACGCTGCAACACTGTGGACAAACAGTACAAAAAAGAATATAAAGAAATTAGAAAGAATCCAAAGAGCAATGACAAAAATGGCACCAACACTTTCAAAATTGACATACAAAGATTGTCCAAACTGGAACTACCAACCCTGGAACAAAGAAGAGAAAGAGGACATCTATTGGCCATTTACATTATCATGAGAGGGATGGAAGTCCTTGACAGAGAAGATTTATTAAAGTGGAATAAAAGAAAAACAAGAGGACATAAAAGAACCTCAAAAAGGATATTTATAGAAGAGATCTGAAAAAGAATAGTTTCCTACACTAAGTGGTAGATGTCTGGAACAAATTGGATGAGGCAACAGTATGTGCAAAAACTATATAAGAATTTAAGAACAAGCTAAAATGCGGAGAGATACAAAAACGGGACACTACGAGCATAGCTCCCTTTCCGTATAATACAACTAGGTAAATACAACTAGGTAACTACAACCAGGTAAATAAATACAGCTGAGGAATATCATGCTCCCTACCTAGAGATGCAGCTCAAAAAAAAAAAAGGATATTTTCGTTTTTTTTTTAAATAACTCAACAAGGAAAATAACCATATTACAATAATTTTTCTATGTTAGAATATCAAATAAATCAGTATACCCCTCACTTAAGATTTTCTATGGTGTTAGGGCACTTCCATTTTCTGTGGTTTCATGTTTTGATGTGTTTTATATATTTTACAATGTACAGTTGCCCCCCTTAGTTTTGGCACAGTTTTAAAAATGTTTCTGACAAGAATAGCAACTCGCCCGGTACTATTTTTTTTTTATTACGTTTTCGTGTCTGTTCATTTACATTTTATTTTCTTTGCTAAATAGTAACTACCTTAAACAATGTGACAAACATCGAAATACTCAAAATGGTGTAGCAGACGACACATTTTTCTTGACTTGCTAATGACATCTATCACTCTTATTTGACAAGTAATAAAATTAATATACGTTGCAGAGGAGAGAGAGAGAACGCAGGAATCCGTTCACGTAGTGGTCGATGGTAGACTAACAACCAACTTCAAGCTGTGAGTGGTGTTGAGTGCAGTGACAAACTAACCAAAACTAACTCGTATACTTATAAGTTATGTTATAACCCTATTATTAAATCAATTATTTTAATTTATCTATTCAGCAGACGGCTTGTGATCCAATTATGTTAACTGTGATGAAAAGAAAATTAATCTTTTTTTTTTTATAAAAAACTTATTTTTCTTTAATCTCGTCCAAAATTGTTCAGATACTAAATATTTAGTATATAAAAACAGGTGCAAGTATGTTATTCATCCCTCCACATATGTGCATCTATCTTATTCAAAGAGGCATTAGACAGAGTATAAAAATAAACAAGTAATTGATCATATAAAGTCACTATCAGATGCTGCAAGCCTGCAACAAGTGTAGTTACTGTATATGGGCCAGTATGGCTATTGGCTGGCTACCTTACAAAATTTACCTTTTATCTTAGCATACTCTTCAAAGATTAAACACTCCAATTTCCCAGTGACCCTGGACGTTGCCAAAACACAGATCCGCCACTTGGACAGTGGAAAAGGGGTTAACATAGTAATAAGGGGACACTGTTGTACTCGCCGCCACCCATCAAGGCTCAGAGCTTACTTTCTACCTGACTTTTTGCTCGCTATCCCTTAACTTTAACCTACAATCATACATAACATAATTGGATCACAAGCCGTCTGCTGAATAAATAAATTAAAATAATTGATTTAATAATAGGGTTATAACATAACTTATAAGTATACGAGTTAGTTTTGGTTAGTTTGTCACTGCACTCAACACCACTCACAGCTTGAAGCTAGTTGTTAGTCTACCATCGACCACTACGTGAACGGATTCCTGCGTTCTCTCTCTCTCTCCTCTGCAACGTATATTAATCGTATTACTTGTCAAATAAGAGTGATAGATGTCATTAGTAATTCAAGAAAAATGTGTCGTCTGCTACACCATTTTGAGTATTTCGCTGTTTGTCACATTTTTTTAAGGTAGTTACTATTTAGAAAAAAAGCATGTAAATGAACAGACACGAAAATGTAATAAAAAAGAATACTGGACGAGTTGCTATTCTTGTCCGAAACATTTTTAAAACTGTGTCAAAACTAATTGGGGCAACTGTACATTGTAAAATAAATAAAACATCAAAACATGAAACCACAGAAAATGGATGTGCCCTAACACCATAGAAAACCTTAAGTGAGGGGTATACTGATTTGATATTCTAACAGAAAAATTATTGTAATATGGTTCTTTTCCCTTGCCGAGTTATTTTAAAACAAAATATATATAAGAAAACGAAAATATCCAATTTTTTTTCGAGCTGCATCTCAAGGACTTATGTATGATTGTAAGTTAAAGTTAAGGAATAGCGAGCAAAAAGTCAGGTAGAAAGTAAGCTCTGAGCCTTGATGGGTGGCGGCGAATACAACAGTTTCCCCCTATTACTATGTTAACCCCTTTTCCACTGTCCAAATGGCGGATCTGTGTTTAGGCAACGTCCAGGGTCACTATGGGAAATTGGAGTGTTTAATCTTTGAAGAGTATGCTAAGATAAAAGGTAAATTTTGTAAGGTAGCCAGCCAATAGCCATACTGGCCCATATACAGTAACTACACTCGTTGCAGGCTTGCAGCATCTGACAGTGACTTTATATGATCAATTACTTGTTTATTTTTATACTCTGTCTAATGCCTCTTTGAATAAGATAGATGCACATATGTGGAGGGATGAATAACATACTTGCACCTGTTTTTATATACTAAGATTTAATATCTGAACAAATTTGGACGAGATTAGAAAAAAAAAACTCACAAAAAACAAGTTAAAAAATAACCGCTTTTTTCAGCTGATACTTTAGTGTCTATATGGGGTTCCCCTATGGACAGAGCCACACATGTCTGTGATAGAGGAAATCACTATTCATAGAAAAAAAAATACTACTTTATCATACTGTGACTGTCCCTCTGCTATGCTGTCTCTCCACTCTTAATACTGTCCCATACCAGTTCTCTGAATATACATTTCCTTTTTTGCCAAACCCTGTAGTACTTGAGAAAGAATACTGCCAATGAGTGTTCCCACTTGGGTCATAAAATATTATAAAAACAGTACAGGGATAGGACAAGGCATCCTACTCTTTGTAGCCCCAAAAGGGACGTTAAAAAAGGCATAAGAGTGTCTGGGAGCAGTTTTCCAACCAGAACACTAAGGTTTGGGTCTTTTCATGTGTATGGATAAGGTACAAATGAGAGTAAATGAGAAGAAGTAGGCTGTATGTTTCCAAGAAGAAAGATGGATGTGTTAGCATTGAGTGAAGAGAGGATGAGGGAGAGAAGGGGTGGCTGTACTAGTAAGTGAAGAAATAGGTAAGCGTGTGGTGGAGTAGGAGGTTTCTTCAAGGTTAATGTGGATGAAAGTGAAACTGGGAAGGGAGATGTGGATTTTTGTAAGTGCATGTGGGTCTGGTAGAGAAAAGAATAGAGGAAAGAGAGGGTTTTTGGATATATTTAAACGGGTGCATAGAGGGTTTAGGGAGAAATGTCATTGTAGTGGTATTGGGAGATCTATTGCTAGGGTAGACGAACCAATAGACATAGTGGTTGGGAGGTACGGAGTGCCAGGAAAAAGTCATAGTGGAGACTTGATGGTGGAGATGTGTCTAGAGAGTTGATAGCAAACAGTGTTTAGGAAGAGAGTCAAGCAATTTTTTGGAAGGTAAGTTGAGAGTGGAGGATAAAGAGAAAAAGGACAGAAGATAGGGAGGTACTTAGAGTAAACTGCTTAAATGAGAAAGAAAAGAAGTACAAGAAGAAACTGAGAGAAGAGTGGAAAGGAGTGAAGGATAGAGTAGATCTAGGAGTGGAAAAATGAGGATGTTTCAAGGAGGAAGTCAGGTGTGCAAAGATGGTGTGTGGAACAAGGAGGATGGAAAGAAATAGAAGGATGATGAAGCAAAAAAGGTTGTAGAAGAAACGAGAATTTACAGATTGGTTGCGAAATAAGACAAGAGAATTATATGAGAGGTACAGAGAAAAGGGAAGTAAAGCATAAGATACGTACATACATATACCAATGACTTTTCCCCTTTACAAGGGAGGTAGCGAAAGTCAAAGGCATAAATCCACTCCCACCCATTTTATCCCCGCATGTTCCACTCCCATTCACCACTCCTGGATGAAGTAATGAAGAACCGTCGACACTGGGTTTAATATTTACAACAGAAGCTGAAATTGTGGATAAAATTGAATACAAGACACCATTTAGAAAGAGTGACCACATACTTATAGAGGCTGAACTAAAGGAAGAAATATATATGGAGAGAAATGAAAAGTACAGAAAAGGAAGATTGATGTACAATAAAACGGACTTTGGAAAACTTAAGAAATTCTTTCAAAATGCAAATTGGGAAAAATTCTACATTGAAGAAACAAAAATGGAAGAGAAATGGGCGATCTTGATGGAAATCTATAATGAAGGAGTGAATAGATACGTACCAGGACAGAAACAAGAGAGGGTGTACGTTAAATGCTGGTTCAACAGAAGATGCAGTGAGCCAAAAAACAGAAGAGACAAAGCTTAGAAAAGATAGAGAAAAGATTATAAAAAAAAAAATAATAATAATAACATTGAAAATGGCAAATACATGTATATATATATATATATATATATATATATATATATATATATATATATATATATATATATATATAAACTATAGAAATGACTATGTAAAAGTGCGCAGAGGAAAAAAGGAACCATGAAAAAGATATTATAAAAAAATGCAAAGATTAACCCAAACTATTCTATAGATATGTGAATAGTAAACTTAAAAATAAATAGGAAATGGTGAAACTACGCCAAGGAAATACAGAATACACAGAAGATCTAGAAATGGCCGAAGTCATGAACAATCACTTCAAGACGGTTTTCACTAGAGAAAAAGTTCAGCATTGCGACGAAGGAAGCGAAGTGCGATCTCTCACAATGAAGGAAATAATAACACAAAAAGAAATAATGGAGCAATTAATGAACCTTGATGTTGGGAAATCGCACGGCCCAGACGGAATTGCAAACTGGATACTAAAAGAATGCAAAGAAGAATTAATGGACAAAATATACAACATAATAAGTTGCTCATTCAAAGAAGGAAAAATACCAAAGGACTGGAAAAATGCCAACATTGTACCAATATTTAAAGGAGGAAACAAGGGAGAACCAACTAAATACAGACAGGTCTCCCTAATAAGCACTGTAGCCAAAATTTGTGAGAAAATGATCAAAAATAGATGGGTAAAACACCTGGAAGAAAAAAATATAATAAACCCAAGACAATTTAGATTCAGACTGGGAAGATCATGTACCACAAATTTAGTCTGTTATTACTCAAGATTAATAGATATAATACAAGAAAGAGATGGATGGGCTGATTGTGCTTTCCTGGACTTACAAAAAGCCTTCGACAAAGTACCTCACAAAAAAATGTTTGAAAAAATTGGAAAACATAGGAGGGATAAAAGGCAACCTACTAAACTGGATGAAGGCTTTCCTGAATGGTAGAAATATGAAAGTAGTACTCAGAGAAAAATATTAAGGATGGAAGGAGGTGATCAGTGGAGTTCCGCAGGGATCTGTATTGGCTTCAATAATGTTCGCTATTTATGTGAATGACGTGGATGATTATGTGGAATGCTACATGAGGTTCTTTGCAAACGATGCTAAATTGTCGAGGAAAGTGAAAACCAAAACGGACTGCGAATAACTACAGGGATACCTGAACAAGGTTTGGAAATGGAGTCAGAAGTGGGAAGTGGATTTCATTAAGTGTAGCATAATGGAGTTCAGAAAAAGTAAAAATAGAATGTGAGGACAATATACAATTGGAACTGAGGAGGTAAAGAAAGTGGGATCTGAAAAAGACCTAGGAGTAATTATCTCAAATGACTTGTCCTCTCATAAACAAATAAACAATGTTGTCGGAGAATCCTACAACTTGCTAAGATCAATTAAAGTGGCATTTACCTATCTGGACGAAGAAATGATTAAAAGAATATTAGTCACAATAATAAGGCCTAGACTTGAGTATTCTGCGACATTATAGTCACCCAGTACCAAAAAAATAAAATAAAATAATAATAATAATGATAATAAAAATAAGAATAAAGAATCCAGAGAGCAACCACGAAAATGGCTCCAGGACTTGTCATATGAAGAGAGACTGGCTAAATTGGAGTTACCGACTTTGGAGCAAAGAAAAGAGAGAGGCGACCTACTGACCATCTATAGAATCATGAAAGGCACATAAATACTTGATAGAGAGGACTTGTTAAATTGGGACAAGAGAAACACAAGAGGACATGGAAAGAAACTCAAAAAGGATAGTTATAGAAGACATATGAAGAAAAACAGTTTTCAACACAGAATTGTGGACACTTGGAACAAAGAGGGCGAAACAATAGTGTGTACAAAAACCATACACGAATTTAAGAACAAACTAGATACTGCGAGATAGAAAGGCAGGACACCACGAGCGTAGCTCCCCTTCCCGTAAGATACTAGATAAATACAATCTCCTCTTAGCATTCATTCCCAAATGTCTATTTCTTGTTACACTTTTTAATCCCCAAAAGCATTTACTTGCTTTTCTCAATCTACATTCTACCTCCACTTCCACTCCTCCCTTTCCCGCCACATTCGCACCCAAGTATCTAAAGCTACAAAGGATTACAAAGGCGGAGCATGCCGACAGAAGACCTTTTGGTCCATAACTAGGTCGGATGCGAAAAATATGATAAAAATGATAAAATAAAATAAAGGAAAAAATAAAAGATAAGATAGAAATTATAATAATATAAACCATAATAAATAAAAAATAAATGCATAGGTATAGTTAAATAATAAACAAACAGCTAAATAGTAAATGACATGGATGGCATGAATGTCATGCGACGTCCATTGCAGAGACCATGTTGGTCCACACACTACACCGCACTTGCCTGAACTGAAGGTTTGCCTAAACGCACGAATGCGAGTGTGTGTGTGCGTGTGTGTGTGTAGGGGGGTGGTGGTTCAGGCCGTACGTTCAGGCCGCCTGAATGCATGGCCGGACAGGTGGCCTGCGAGTGTGTGCATGTGTGTGTTAATACCCACGTTTTGTAAAATGACAATATTTAAACTGCTAATTCTCTGGGTTAAAAGGTAAAAGTATGTTTACATTTAAGATATATATACATGTTAGCAATTTGTCATGAGGTTAGACTCGACATCCTTGATAACATGTCTACGTTGGTCCAACAGTGGAACAATCTTGTCATCGTCGTTGGTAAAACTGACACATGTAACGGATGAAATTCGTCCTCGAAGAAAACAATTTCAGGATGGTAAAATTAAACTGCACCGGTTCCAAGTTACCAAAAACACGAAATAAACTATATTAAACCCTGGCAGTGCAATGACATAATAGTAAGCAAATAAATAAATAAACAAAATAAATAAGTAATAAATAAACACGAAATAAGCAAGACGCTAGAAGTGCAAAAGACGATTTGCAAAGAAGTAAACAAACCATTTCCGTCCTTCGGATGCAGGAGTGACATTGAGGAACCTCGACACCACGTCCGGATGTTTGCGGTTCCCCAGCTGGACTATACGCAAGTTCAAGAGCAACCATTCCTCACCCGCGAGGCACTCGGCCGTGACATCCGAGGGTTGGGAGGAGGTGGAGGTAGGGAGGAAAGGTTTTGTTCTGTCTGGCGCCAGACGGTTGTGTTCTGTCTGGCGTCAGACGGTTGTGTCACGTCTTGCGTCAGACAGTTGTGCTCTGTCTTGAGCCAGGCGTTTCTGTTTTTTTCTGGCGCCAGACGGTTATGTTCTGTCTGGCACCAGACGGTTGTTTTCTGTTTGGCGCCAGACGGTTGTGTTCTGTTTGGCGCCAGACAGTTGTGTTCTGTCTGGCGCCAGACGTT
>NC_134781.1:33157356-33169856 GCF_046742065.1 Oratosquilla oratoria | reverse complement strand
CACACACACACACACACACACACACACACACACACACACACACACACACACACACACACACACACACACACACACTGTTACGAATCTCGCTCACATATCTGACTTGCAATAGATTAAGTATGTGAAATGAGTTCCCAAGACCCCATGTCTTTGGGATAACTCAAATAGAAATTGTAAAGTTGTCAGACTCGTAACACATAGTAAGAGTGAATGGGTGACTGAGTTCCCAAGACCCCATGTCTTTGGGATAACTCCAATAGAAATTACAAGGTCGCCACTTGATTTTATATTATCATAAAAATCAAGAAAAATGAAACGCACAGATAACGTTTAACACTATTCATTAAAGTTAATAGGATTACATGAAGGATTACAATCACTGAATATTCAAGTGAGTAAATAAGTTTCCATTCAAATGAGTAAATAAGTTTCAAAACAGAAGATTCCCGCTCGAAAACTTTTAACGGGGGTGAAAGAAGATTAATTAATTAATTAATACTTTACCAACGAAAAACACTGTCTAAGTCACTACCATAAACATTTCACACCACTACATGAAACACTAGATGAATTATTAGCTGAGTTAATGATCTTACGACTAATACAGGGGGAGTACAGAGGACTTACTTCAGCCGACGACCCCTTCGAGGCGACACCTTTACATCGTACCCTCTACTCTAAAAACTGACTCTGACACGCCCAAGGCGCTCTGGTTCTTCTCTACAAAATCCTCTGATTGGCCCATAGAAATTGCGTCTATGGTGGTTGAACCTCATTGGTCAATTAACTAAAAACGTTCTCCTTCGTTCTAGGCTGAGTGTTAGAACAAATACTCCATTGAGTAGGTTTTCCTTCCCATGCGTCCTCCAGTACTCGTCCTGTAATCTGACGCCCACGTTATCGCGGGGCGCCGTTATCCAAAGTAATAAACTATTCCCACCTTACATATATGGGAATATATGTGACACCTCCCTCTTTAAGGTTAAAAAAAAAAAAATCTTGAAAAGATTTTTGTTTTGTTTGTTTGTTTACTTGAGGGAGAATATACTTACAATATCGACAGGCAATCAGCTACCACATTGTCTTCCCTCGTACATGACGAACATCTAAATGATACTCCTGCAAAAACAAACTCCACCTGGTTAAGCGGAGGTTCTTATCTTTAAACTTGTTAAGGTACTTCAAGGGATGGTGGTCTGTGAAAACCGTTACCTGGGCACCAACATGGACATGCACAACAAAATACTTAATTGCTAAGATCATTGATGGCAAACCCTTTTCTTTGACACTCTTAGTTTAAGCAACGGAATTATAAGTCTTAGTCCACTGGAACTTTGTTCCTTCCTCAATGATAGTCACTTATTGCGGGTTCACACGATACAGGGCTTGCTTGATGGGCGTCGCATCTTCCCGTCCACGTCATGCAGCGTCAGGTGGGTCCTCTCAGGGGCATCCCGAAAGCTCTCCTGGTATCGTCTCTGCAACTCCAGTAGGTCCTCTCGCTGCTCAGCCGAAAGATGACCCAGCTGGCTCACCACCTGTGGCCACACCTCTGCATTCGCCTTCCACGTCATCTCAAAGGTGGGGAAGGTCGAGTCCTCGTCTTCCTCAGGCCCGATAGAGACGGCATGCACACTACCGCCAGACACACCCGCATCACTCTTGTCCCTCTCCTGGTACGCTTTCCACACACCGAGGTGACACAACTGCTGCTTCCGTCTCCTACCCGGAGTGACAACCACTTTGTTCAGTTCCCTCACTCGTTTTGTCACGTCGTACGGGTCGCTGAACCTCGCTCCCCGTTTAAACTCTCGCACTTTCGCCTTCACTCGCTCTTGAACACTCTGCCAACATGAGGTCAACCTACTTCTCACTGCCTCCACCGACTTCATTACTCTTGGATCACCTTTATGTCCTGCAAAGGAATTATCATGCCCTAATCGCATAACTCCTTCCCTGTAGACCTTCGGCAACACTATTTGTCGCCTATCAGACCATCCTGCGTCATCAGTAGAGCAGGTACTATCCACCCACTTGCGGAATAGTACTACTCTAAAGAGTTTTCCTCTGACAACTCACTCTCACTCACCACTCCTTCCTTCCGGTCTCTCAAATCGGAGCCAACTCTCTGTAAGCCACGGGGGCTCATTGCTTCCACCTCTTTCTCTCCCATTCCCTGTAAGACACTGGGACCCCTTGTTTCTCCCTCCTTCTCTCCAATTCTTTGTGAGTCATTAGGACTCTTTGTTTCTCCCTCCTTCTCTCCAATTCTTTGTGAGTCATTAGGACTCTTTTCTCCTTTCTTCTCACCCATTCTGTGCGAGTCATTTAGACTCCTCCCATCTCCTTTCTTCTCTCCCTTTCTGTGCGAGTCGTTTAGACTCCATTTCTCTCCTTTCTTCTCTCCCTTTCTGTGTGAGCCACTTAGACTCCATTTCTCTCCTTTCTCTCCCTTTTTGTATGAGTCGCTTGGACTCCTTTTCTCTCCTTTCTTCTCTCCCTTTCTGTGTGAGTCGCTTAGACTCCATTTCTCTCCTTTCTTCTCTCCCTTTTTGTATGAGTCGCTTGGACTCCTTTTCTCTCCTTTCTTCTCTCCCTTTCTGTGTGAGTCGCTTAGACTCCATTTCTCTCCTTTCTTCTCTCCCTTTCTGTGTGAGTCGCTTAGACTCCATTTCTCTCCTTTCTTCTCTCCCTCTCTGTGCGAGTCATTTAGACTCTTTCCATCTCCCTTCTTCTCTCCCGTAAACAGATGAGTCAGGTCAAACACTTCCGACTCGCTGCCTCGTTCCTCACGGAACAGGAACCTCAAGTCCACATCTGTCTCGACTTGAGTATTTTCACTAGGGATTCTTCCCTCGGGATTCAGACTGTCCTTACATTTAGGATTTCCACAGCCTTCCCCTCTCGAGACCTTTATTGGCCTCACTTGGTCCTTAGACCCTTCTCTCTCTCTTCTCTCCCATGTAGGTGTGGGGCACATCTTCCCACCCACTAAGTCATTTCCTAGAATGACTTCAACTCCTTCCACTGGCAACTGATCTACTAGGCCTATCTTTGCCTGTCCCTCATATAGAGGTGATTCCATATCTACCTCTACCAGTGGCACCTTGGCTAGGCCTCCTAGGAAGCCTATAAATACTCTCCCTTTTGCTACAGGTTTTTCAACTAAGCTACTCAGCATTACTGATTGGAGGGCTCCTGAGTCTCTCAGAATGGTCACCCCTTTTCTCTTCTCTCCCTTTATGGTGACTGTTCCTTGAAAAAGGAACGGGTCATAACCTCTCAAGTGAGGTTTCATCTCATCCTTCTCCATGCCGTCTGTGGCAACCTTACTCATGAGGGCCACTACTTTGGTGGTCTCCTCCTCGTCCTCCCCCTCTCGGACTTTACTTTCTATGTGGGTGTCCCATCTATTTAATAATACTATGGGTTTAACCCCCTCTATTTCCCTTCTCCTGTGCCAACAATCCCTCATCAGGTGGCCTACCCTTCCACAATAGCTACATGAAATTATTTGTGATGACTTACTATAGTCACCTTTCTTGACCTCTAGGGATTTTGTAGGTCCACCTGAGGAGGTTGATTGTGGGATCCTCGGCTGTTCCTCTCTCCCCCTTGGAGTAACTGAGAATTTCCCTGCAGTAGGTTTAAGTATTTCATATTTATCTGCTAAGACTGCAGCCTCTTCCAACTTTGAGACTTCTTTCTCCTGAAGGTACAATGACACCTCTTTAGGGATGGATCTCAGATACTCTTCCATTAACTCAGCTAGTTTCCTATAATCTCCATTTCCGTTACGGGATCTTACCCATTGGTCCCATAACATTCTTTTCTCTCTACTAAATTCAACGTGAGAGATATTAGATTGCTTCCTTAGATTCCTAAATTTTACCCTATAAACTTCAGGCACTAATTCACAGGCTCGTAGGATAGCTGATTTGATTTCATCGTAATCCTTTGTTTGTGAATCCTCCAAAGCACCATAAACTCTTAGCGGCTTGCCTCTGAGGCTTGTTCGCAACAATGCAGGCCAATACTGCTTCGGCCACTGATAATCTTCCGCTATTCTTTCAAACGTCCTAAAGTAAGTATCCACCTGTGATTCATCAAATTCAGGAAGCAATTTAGCGTTATGTACATCAAAATTGAGCCTCCTATTCACGAGTTGAGAGTCTGATAGCACTCGTCTACTTTCTTGCAAGTTAACTTGAAGTCTAAGGTTTTCATTGTCTATTCTAGCCTTTTCAGTTTCCCTCTTAACTCTCTCAGTTTCTTCCCTTTTTACTTCAGCTTCTATCTTAGCTATCTCTAACTTCAACCGTAATTCGCTTAATCGAGACTCAGTGTTTTGAGATTCACCCTTCTCTATTTCCTCTTCCACTTCTTCCACACATTCTGAAGTGACAGACTCTCTATCTGCCCTTCCTTCATCTCTCATTGCCCCACTTTCATCTCGATTATGCACCATTTCTACAACAATTCTTATTAATTCAGTTTTATTCGCATCATGTGCGTGCTCAACCCCTAGACTTTGTACTATGAATCTCAAGTCGTTAGCAGTAAGGCTCTGTATCTCCTTCTTACTAGGTTGTTTGTGTACAAACTCCAATACCTCCTCTGCACTTGTCAACTTCATTTTCTCACACTATTGATCCTATTTAATACTAAATATTTTCGTTGGTAATTCTTTCACTTTACCGTTAAAATCCTGGCAAGGTCGCCAATTTATATGTTACGAATCTCGCTCACATATCTGACTTGCAATAGATTAAGTATGTGAAATGAGTTCCCAAGACCCCATGTCTTTGGGATAACTCAAATAGAAATTGTAAAGTTGTCAGACTCGTAACACATAGTAAGAGTGAATGGGTGACTGAGTTCCCAAGAACCCATGTCTTTGGAATAACTCCAATAGAAATTACAAGGTCGCCACTTGATTTTATATTATCATAAAAACCAAGAAAAATGAAACGCACAGATAACGTTTAACACTATTCATTAAAGTTAATAGGATTACATTAAGGATTACAATCACTGAATATTCAAGTGAGTAAATAAGTTTCCATTCAAATGAGTAAATAAGTTTCAAAACAGAAGATTCCCGCTCGAAAACTTTTAACGGGGGTGAAAGAAGATTAATTAATTAATTAATACTTTACCAACGAAAAACACTGTCTAAGTCACTACCATAAACATTTCACACCACTACATGAAACACTAGATGAATTATTAGCTGAGTTAATGATCTTACGACTAATACAGGGGGAGTACAGAGGACTTACTTCAGCCGACGACCCCTTCGAGGCGACACCTTTACATCGTACCCTCTACTCTAAAAACTGACTCTGACACGCCCAAGGCGCTCTGGTTCTTCTCTACAAAATCCTCTGATTGGCCCATAGAAATTGCGTCTATGGTGGTTGAACCTCATTGGTCAATTAACTAAAAACGTTCTCCTTCGTTCTAGGCTGAGTGTTAGAACAAATACTCCATTGAGTAGGTTTTCCTTCCCATGCGTCCTCCAGTACTCGTCCTGTAATCTGACGCCCACGTTATCGCGGGGCGCCGTTATCCAAAGTAATAAACTATTCCCACCTTACATATATGGGAATATATGTGACAACACACACACACACACACACACACACACACACACACACACACACACACACACACACACACACACACACACACACACAGACAGACAGACAGACAGACAGACAGACACAGACAGACAGACAGACAGACAGACAGACAGACACACACACACACACACACACACACACACACACACACACACACACACACACACACACACACACACACACACAGACTCGGTGGCGCGGTTGGTAGAGTCTCCGACTGTCACTACGGCGGTCCGGGTTCGAATCCTCCCCAGGGTTGAAATAATTTCAGTATCGCTGCGCTTCGAGTCCTTACTCCAACTCTCGTGGGCGGGGAGTTAGGGGTATGTGTGTGTGTGTAAGGTCACAGCATTACCCATAGATCGGTCATACGAGCTCTGAGCTCTCTTCCGGGAGGGAACTGTCGATCAGTCCAACACGTGATCCAAAGAACATGGTGAAAACACACACACACACACACACACACACACACACACACACACACACACACACACACACATAAATATATATATATATATATATATATATATATATATATATATATATATATATATATATATATATATATATATATATATATATATATACTGTACATATACCTTAGGTCAAGACATGCCTATACAACTCCCCATAGATCACCGATTTCCCAGCATCTAAACCCGTTCATTTTTTTTTTCTTTCCAGCATGGTGATGTGTGTGTCTATCATACACGCAGGCCCGTTCCAGAAAACCCTTCCGCAGGGACTCTTCAGAAGAGATCCCTACGGAAGCATCTCCTCTAATCTCGTAAGTACTTAACTCCTATTTCCTTAGTTATGTCTCTGACAGATCCTGGAATTGACATCTACTATAATAACATGGAGCATAGGATTAAAAATCTGGAAAATGAAATTATAAATAAGGAAACTGTTGGATTATGATACAAACAAATTAAAGAAAAGAAAAAGTAAACACTAGTTTGGAATACATACTCTCACTACCCCTCATCCACAAATTAAAATGTGTAAAAAATATATATATATATATATATATAAGTAAATAAATACACAAATAAATAAGCAAATAGATAAATAGATGAAAAAAATAAAAAGTCTGGAAACATGAGACCTGATTCTTCCTTGGAAAGGATCGAAACCTACTTTACATATGACAATGGTATTTGATCCCAAAGATCCTGACTCCTTTACTTTGTCGGCAGTTCCGAGGTCATCTCCGCTCAGCACCTGCAACACGCTTCGACCTGACCAACACTCTAGACATCCCCCACCCCTGCTTTGGCCCCTCGATTGTCTAGTAAGTTGAACCTTTTCACCTCCTGTCTCTATCTGTGTAGTGTAGTAGTTTAGTCTTAATGGTCCACTGCAGGATCGGCCTATTCCGTGAGGGACGATAAAGCCTTTGCACCTCATCACGATGCCTTAATCCGGTTTAGAACATAAGAACATAACATAAGAATGAAGGAGACTGCAAAAGACCACAAGGCCTAGACTAGGCAGCTCCATATCCATCACCACCTGTCATCCCCATCCATAAAGTTGTCTAAACATTTCTTAAAACAACTGATAGTTTCAGCGCTCACTACATGGTTACTAAGTCTATTCCATTCGTTGACCACCCTATTAGTAAACCAATTCTTGCCTATTTCCTTCTTAAATCTAAATTTGTTCAGTTTAAATCCATTACTGCGAGTCCTGCCCAGTTGTTTTAATATGATGACCTTGTTTGTATCACCCTTGTTAAAGCCTTTCATCCAATTGAACACCTCTAATAGATCACCCCGCAATCTGTGTCTTTCTAGAGAGTATAATTTAAGGTGCCTAAGCCTTTCTTCATAAGGAAAATTTCTGAGTCCATGTATCATTTTGGTCATTCTTCTCTGTACTGATTCTAGTGAATTGATGTCCATTCTATAGGACGGAGACCAAAACTGTACCGAATAGTCAATGATGGGTCTAACTATCGCTAGTGTTTGATAATTACCTCTGCACTTCTATTCGTTACCGTCCTAGCAATGGAACCTAATGTTTGTTAGCTTTATTCCTGGCGTCAATGCACTGTTTCCTGGCTTTAAGGTCCGGACTCACTAGAACTCCCATGTCTCTCTCGCTGTATCTATTTTCGGGGTTGTGTAGCCCTACGTTTAACACGCTACACTTAGAGATATTGAAGTTCATTTGCCATTTCACCGACCATGCGAACAATTTGTTAAGATCATCCTGCAGAATCTCTGCGTCGTTTCCTGACCTAATTAGGCGTCCTATTTTAGTGTCATTCGCAAACTTACTAACATCACTATTTACCCCCTCATCTAAGTCGTTTATGTACATAATGAACAAGGGACACAAAACCGAGCCCTAGGGAACCCCACTAGTAACATTGCCCCACCATTTATGGTGACCCGCTGTTTTCTGTTACTAACACTTTTCTTCCTATGCCATGGGCTTTGATTATATTTAGTAGTCTCTGGTGTGGCACCTTGTCGAACGCTTTCCTAAAATCAAGGTAAATAAAACCGTAATTATTACTGTTATCTGACGCCTTATATACTTTAGTGTAAAAGGATAGAATATTAGTCACACATGACTTATCCTTGGAGAAACCATGCTGTGTGCCGCGAATTAAATTATGTCTTTCGATGTGTTCTCAGTCTATTTACTATAATTGATTCGAGCATTTTACCTATAACCTATGTCAAACTGATTGGCCTGTAGTCGCATATAGACGATTTATCTCCCTTCTTAAAAACAGGAACAACGTTTGCCTGCCCCCAAGCAGTAGGCACAAAACCAATGTCTACAGATTTATTAAATATTTCAGTTAACTGGTCGCAGATTTCAAATTTACACTCCTTAAGCACTCTCGGAAAAATTTCGTCTGGACCCGGGGATTTTGTAGTTTTAAGTCTTTCAATCTGCTTGACCACTTCTACTTTACTAATGCTGATATTAGTATGTTGGAATGGCTGTGGTTGTGAATAAAGTCTGAAATGAGTGTCATCAGCTCGACCATACTGATTAGTGCTGATATACACATGCAATACTGACATACCTATTTTGCCGTAACCGGGGATCGAACCCGAACCTTCCGTATTGCAACTGAATAAAATCACCTGGCGGCAAACAAGTCGAGTTAGGTGGTTGAAAGGTCAAGTCTCCTTCCGAAGTCTCTTTAGGATCCACTTCGGTTAGAGTTTGACAAGAGGTGACGGAATGTGGAGAGAATTGATGAAGACGACCATAGGTTCCTGTGGCCCTATGAAGCCAGATAACTGTTGGACTGATCGTCATACTCAATATATATTATTCCTCCCTTGGTTGGTACCTTATCACACTCGTAGTCTCTGGTACTGGGAAGAAGCCATGCCAACGTGTCTTGTGTTAGGCAGGGTGCCAGTACTGCTGATAACTTCCCATCATGAACACAACAAATGTTGTTGTATTTGCATGCCTGGATCATTACCAGACAAGTTATAAACTCCTGTGAAAGATGCAAGCAACAGTGTTTCCAATTATGCATTCACTCGGGTTCCCCTTGTTTTGTTGCACTTTTTTTATCATAATATCTCACTTGATTCTTCGGACTTGGGGACCCATCACCAGCTAAACAATTTTAATGTTAGCTTTGACAAAATATTTAGGTTTGGAAGGAATTAAAAAAAAATTTCAACCTCTTTGGTCTGAGCCACTCCATTAATCGAATGAAATAACTCGAGGCCAGCCACAGCAAAATACGCATCGCTGTGGCTACTTGAGTGCAGTTTACTGTTCTTATGCCAGTTTCTTTCGTCCTACAGCTGCCCGTTTCCGGAAACGCCAGTACTCTGCAAAGAGATCTTATCTCCGTGTGCGGACACCCAGTTCCTGACAGTTGAAATCTAACAAGTAGAATTATGCCTATGTAGCTGAATCTCGTTACCAGTTTGTCAGGAGCCAACCACAATGGAATGAAACTTATGAGGAAGTGGTCATCAACTGGTCAGCAAACTGATGGCTTGTTCGCTTTGGCAAGATCTTCAGTCAACGCTGACACGTCTTGTACTGGAGGTCTTCTAGAAGACGTCACACTATTTACGCAAATGTAAATATATTTTGTATCGTGCTGAGAGTGAAGAGTAGAGTGTTGACGCTTTTTTTAAGCTTCACTCGCACTGCTTCTATGGAATGGAGTCACTTGGTGTATCTTTTGTCAGAAGCAGCACTACTATTGTCTCATTTAACTTTGTGTGACAACATGGTCGGTCGGTCGGTCGGTCTCTCTCTCTCCCTCCCTCTCTCTCTTTCTCTCTCCCTCCCTCTCTCTCTTTCTCTCTCCCTCTCTCTCTCTCTCACACACACACATAAATAAAAGGGTATTCCGCCGTCTACTGTAGCGAATGCTAGTAAATCCAAACAGGTTCAAGATCTGCAAATACAATCAAGATCACCGTGTATAGATCCTTACAGTCCATACCATTCGCTTGAGCAAAGATATTTACACAGAGACAGAACTCAATCAGAATTTTACACTACGTTAGGTAAACCCAGAATTTTACACTACGTTAGGTAAACCCTGGAAAATCTGTCTTGCTGGTAGTGATAACCATATATAGAAATTTCAGTTGCCAGAAGCACGCCATGGCACCGTAGAATATTTCCTGGACATTATACACACGTCGACTGCTATCTCTATATCAGTTTCCTCATAGTTATTTTCCATAAATCAGAATGTGTAACTTCATGTATAGAGCAATGGCCACGGGTATTGAATATGAACTCTGAACTACTCCGCGTTATTGCTAACATTTCCCTACCCAGTTTATATCAAACTGTGAAACTGCATTATCTATGAACCTACTTATAAAGACTGATCCTGTGGCCGAGGATAAGAATGCTGTCACTGTTCCCCATACGTGTCGTAAAGGGTGACTATAAATGGGGATTCCCCTTTGTGTGTTTTCTCCAGCGGAAAATCAAAATCGTGGTGTGCTTCGACTCTGCCAGCCCCTCGCAAAGTCGGGGTGGGGGTGGGGGTGGGGGCAGTGGTGTATGCAATAGTAATAAAAAATAGTGTAAATTATTCATCTGGTTTCTTTTAATGTGACGTACAACTGGCTGCACCCCAAAGCGATCGTGCACACGCACGCACGCACGCACAAACACACACACACACACACACACACACACACACACACACACACACACACACACACACACACACACACACACACACACACACACATACACACACACACACGCACACACACACAAAATAAGGACAACGGAAGTAAGAAAACATACATTACACAAGAACATGAAAAAAACAGCATTAATGTTCAACAAACTCTGACCAACAAAGACTAGGTCCATTCGTGTACTACAGTATATAAAATGAGGAGGGCCGGGTACAGGGCCTTATGCCGGTGTCACACAGTGCGGCGGCGCCGGATGCGGCCAGATGATGGGGGGTGGGTGGTGGGCAAGTTGAATGAGCTTAATGGAATCGCCTGGCGGCGACAGCAGCCTGAACTTTATACAACGACTACCCTCTCCCTCCCCTCCCCTGGTTAAAATATCATCATGACCTTTCGAGTTTAATGACTCGTAAAGAAGACCTTGCTATAGCCAGCAGCAGCAAGCCGCAAACGGCGGCGCCGGACAGTGTGGCACCGGCCAAACAGTGTTAATATCAACTATCAAGGTATAGTACGTTTACCTACTCGCATGTAAAATATCCCATGTGAGAAATTTGCATTCCAGTGGTTTTTATTCACCTGAGAAAAAACAGTAGATTCCAGAATCACTCAAACACTGATATTTAACATGGAACTTATGCTGCCCAATAGCTCCTAACGTAACCTAACGTAACGTAACCTAACGTAACGTAACGTAACCTAACGTAACCTAACCTAACCATTCCATAGAATAAAGAAATATATCTTTCATATATAAAAAAAAGAGGTGAAAATGTGTTTGCGTGTTACTAGAATAGAACTGAAAACACACACTCGTATGAACTCAGTGAGTATAGTCCTCAAGTTGCACGTTTGTTCTACTTGCCGCCAGGCGATTCTATTCAAGAATAAGCTACAAAACGCACGGGTAACAAGGTCCAAAGGTCAAGCCAGGTCATATTGACGTCATAGTCACGTGATCAATACTCAGAAAGGTCAAGGGTCGAGTCACACTCCAACAGGTTTAATCCCTCCTGTGCCGGGGGGGGGGGGGGTTCGTCTTTGCCGTGGCCGCCGCCAGGTGATTTGATTAAACTAGAGGGTGAGTGTGTGTGGGGAGGGGACGCGTTACTCCCTAAGGCAGCGACGGGGTTATAGGCTCTCTGTTAACCCCTTGCGTACCGGGTGACACATTTACATTCCATTCAGACTGCCGCCAGGCGATTTTATTCATCTCCGCCAAGGTGACGTCAAACGACTTTATTCACACAAGAAAACAAGAGGGGGGAAAGGGAAGGGGGAACAGGAAAGGTGGAGGAGGAAGGAATGGGGGAGGAAGGGATGGGAGAGGAACACAAAGGAATACAAAGAACAAACAACAGCAGGCCTACTGGCCCTAACGAGGCTGTTTGTGTTTACTATACTAAGCTACAGTTAAGAAAACAGGCAACTAGACGAAGGAAGGTGAACTAACACTACTGATACTACTATCCTATCCAATTACAATTAAATGCCGGGCTGTCAGATCTTTTATTGCAAGAGATAATATTTCATTTGCGAATTTAGAGTCCAAATATTTATCTAAGCGATTTCTAAATGTCGTTATTGTGTTACTTTCAACGACAGTGGAAGGTAATGAATTCCACACATCAACAACCTGGTTAAAGAAGAAATGCTACTTTCATTCGAAGAAAATGTTTTACCA
>NC_134781.1:33135099-33156856 GCF_046742065.1 Oratosquilla oratoria | reverse complement strand
TAGGTAGTAGGGGAGAGGAGGGGGAGTAGGGGAGGGGGAGTAGGGGAGGGGAGGGGGAGTAGGGGAGGGGAAGGGGAGTAGGGGAGGGGAAGGGGAGTAGGGGAGGGGAAGGGGAGTAGGGGAGGGGAAGGGGAGTAGGGGAGGGGAAGGGGAGTAGGGGAGGGGAAGGGGAGTAGGGGAGGGGAAGGGGAGTAGGGGAGGGTAAGGGGAGTAGGGGAGGGGAAGGGGAGTAGGGGAGGGGAGTAGGGGAGGTCGTAGGGGAGGGAGGGGAGGAGAGTAGGGGAAGGGGAGTAGGGGAGGGGGAGTAGGGGAGGAGAGTAGGGGGGGGGGTAGGGGAGGGAGGGAGGGGAGGGGGAGTAGGGGAGGGAGGGGAGGGAGGGGGGGGAGGGGGTAGGGGAGGGGGAGTAGGGGGAGGGGGAAGTAGGGGAGGGGGAGTAGGGGAGGGGGGGGGGGGAGGGGAGGGGGGAGGGGGAGTAGGGGAGGGGGAGTAGGGGAGGGGGGGGGGGGGAGTAGGGGGGGAGGGGAGGGGTAGTAGGGGAGGGGAGTAGGAGGGGAGGGGGAGGGAGTAGGGGGGAGGGAGGGGGAGGGGAGGGGGTAGGGGGGGGGGAGGGGAGGGGGGGGGGAGGGAGGGGGAGGGGGAGGGAGGGGAGGGGGGAGGGAGGGGAGGGAGAGGGAGGGGAGGGGGGAGGAAGGGGAGGGGGAGGGGGAGGAGGGGGGAGGGAGGGGGAGGGGGAGTAGGGGAGGGGGAGGGGGAGGGGGAGTAGGGGAGGGGGAGGAGGGGGGGGGGTAGGGGGGGGGAGGTAAGGGAGGGGGAAGGAGGGGAGGAAGGAGGGGAGGGCGGGGAGGGGGGGAGGGAGGGGGAGGGAGGGGAGGGGGGGAGGGAGGGAGGGGGAGTAGGGGAGGGGAGTAGGGGAGGAAGTAGGGGAGGGAAGGGAGTAGGGGAGGGAGTAGGGGAGGGGAGTAGGGGAGGAGGGGGGAGGGAGGGAGGGAGGGAGGGGGAGGGAGGGAGGGGGGGAGGGAGGGAGGAGGGGAGGGAGGGAGGGGGGAGTGGGGGGGAGGGGAGGGGGGGAGGGGGAGTAGGGGGAAGGGGGGAGAACGGGGAGGGGGAGGGGGGAGGGGGAGTAGGGGGAGGGGGGAGGGGGGAGTAGGGAGGGAGGGGGAGGGGAGGGAGGGGGGGAGGGAGGGGGGGAGGGGAGGGAGGGAGGAGAGGGAGGGGGGAGGGGAGGGAGGGGGGAGGGGGAGGGAGAGTAGGGAGGGAGGGGGGAGGGGGGGGTAGGGGGAGGGAGGGGGGGGGGGGGAGAGTAGGGAGGGAGGTAGGGGGGGAGAGTAGGGGAGGGAGAGTAGGGAAGGGGGAGTAAGGGAGGTGGAAGTAGGGGAGGTGGGAGTAGGGGAGGGGAGAGGGGAGTAGGGGAGGGGAGTAGGGGAGGGGAGAGGGGAGTAGGGGAGGGGAGTAGGGGAGGGGAGAGGGGAGTAGGGGAGGGGAGTAGGGGAGGGGGAGTAGGGGAGGGGGAGTAGGGGAGGGGGAGTAGGGGAGGGGGAGTAGGGGAGGGGGAGTAGGGGAGGGGGAGTAGGGGAGGGGGAGTAGGGGAGGGGGAGTAGGGGAGGGGGAGTAGGGGAGGGGGAGTAGGGGAGGGGGAGTAGGGGAGGGGGAGTAGGGAGGGGAGTAGGGGAGGGAGTAGGGGAGGGGGGGGGGAGGGAGTAGGGGAGGAGGAGGGGGAGTAGGGGAGGGGAGGGGGGGAGGAGGGGGGTAGGGGGGGAGTAGAGGAGGGAGGAGGGGGAGTAGGGGAGGGAGGAGGGGGAGTAGGGGAGGGAGGAGGGGGAGTAGGGGAGGGAAGAGGGGGAGTAGGGGAGGGAGGAGGGGGAGTAGGGGAGGGAGGAGGGGGAGTAGGGGAGGGAGGAGGGGGAGTAGGGGAGGGAGGGGGAGTAGGGGAGGGAGGAGGGGGAGGAGGGGAGGGAGGAGGGGGAGTAGGGGAGGGAGGAGGGGGAGTAGGGGAGGGAGGAGGGGGAGTCGGGGAGGAGGAGGGGGAGTAGGGGAGGGAGGAGGGGGAGTAGGGGAGGGGAGGGGAGGAGGGGAGAGTAGTGGGGAGGGAGGAGGGGGGAGGGGGAGGAGGAGGGGAGTAGGGGAGGGAGGAGGGGGAGTAGGGGAGGGAGGAGGGGGAGGAGGGGGAGTGGGGAGGAGGAGGGGGAGGAGGGAGGAGGGGGAGGGGGGGGGGAGTAGGGGAGGGAGGGGGGGAGGGGAGGTAGGGGAGGGGGGAGGGAGGGGGGGGAGGGAGGAGGGGAGGGAGTAGGGGAGGGAGTAGGGGAGGGAGTAGGGGAGGGAGGAGGGGAGGGAGTAGTGGAGGGAGGAGGGGCGGGAGTAGGGGAGGGAGGAGGGGAGAAGGGGAGGGAGGAGGGGGAGGAGAGGGGGGAGGGAGGGGAGGGAAGAGGGGGAGTAGGGGAGGGAAGAGGGGGAGTAGGGGAGGGAGGAGGGGGAGTAGGGGAGGGAGGAGGGGGAGTAGGGGGGGAGGGGGAGTAGGGGAGGGGAGGGGGAGTAGGGGAGGGAGGAGGGGGAGTAGGGGAGGGAGGAGGGGGAGTAGGGGAGGGAGGAGGGGGAGTAGGGGAGGGAGGAGGGGGAGTAGGGGAGGGAGGAGGGGG
Source organism: Oratosquilla oratoria (assembly GCF_046742065.1). Classification (NCBI taxonomy): domain Eukaryota; kingdom Metazoa; phylum Arthropoda; class Malacostraca; order Stomatopoda; family Squillidae; genus Oratosquilla; species Oratosquilla oratoria. Next base: position 33,154,222 of record NC_134781.1, on the reverse strand, counting down.
AGTAGGGGAGGGAGGAGGGGGAGTAGGGGAGGGAGGAGGGGGAGTAGGGGAGGGGAGGAGGGGGAGTAGGGGAGGAGGGGGAGTAGGGGAGGAGGGGGAGTAGGGGAGGGGAGGAGGGGGAGTAGGGGAGGGGAGGAGGGGGAGTAGGGGAGGGGAGGAGGGGGAGGAGGGGAGGGAGGAGGGGGAGTAGGGGAGGGGAGGGAGAAGGTGAGGGGAGGGAGGAGGGGGAGTAGGGGAGGAGGGGGAGTAGGGGAGGAGAGGGAGGAGGGGGAGTAGGGGAGGAGAGGGAGTAGGGGAGGGGAGGGAGGAGGGGGAATAGGGGAGGGGAGGGAGGAGAGTGAGTAGGGGAGGGGAGGGGAGGGAGTAGGGGAGGGAGTAGGGGATGGGAGGGAGTAGGGGATGGGAGGGAGGGGAGGGAGTAGGGGAGGGGGGGGGGGGAGGGGGAGTAGGGGAAGGGGGGATGAGGAGGGGAGGGGAGGGGAGGGGAGGAGGGGAGGGAGTAGGGGAGGGAGGAGGGGGGGGGAGGGAGGGGGGGGGGGGGGGAGGGAGGAGGGGGGAGGGAGAGGGAGGGGGGATGGAGGGGGGGGAGGGGAGGGGGCGGGAGGGGGGGAGGGGGGGGGGGAGGGAGAGGGGGGGGGGGAGAGGGGAGGGGGAGTGGGGGGGGGGGAGGGGGAGGGAGTAGGGGGGGGGGGAGGGGAGGGGGGGGAGGGGGGAGGGGGGGAAGGGGGGAGAGGGGGGAGGGGAGGGAGGGGGAGAGGAGTGGGAGGGGAGGGGGGGAGGGGAGGAGGGGAGGGGGGGAGGGGAGGAGAGGAGAGAGGAGGGGGGAGGGATGGGAGGGAGGGGGAGAGGGGAGGGGGAGGGGGGGGGGGAGGGAGGGGGGGGAGGGGGAGAGGAGGGGGGAGGGGGAGGGGGGAGGGGAGAGGGGGGGAGGGGGGAGAGAGAGGGGAGGGAGGAGGGGGAGTGGGAAGGGGAGGGAGGGGGGGGGGAGAGAGGGGGGGGAGGGGGGGGGGGGGGAGGGGAGTGAGGGAGGGGAGGGGAGAGTGGGAGGGAAGGGTGGGAGGAGAGGGGTGGGAGGGAGGAGGGGAGGGGAGGGGGAGGGGAGGGAGAGGAGGGAGGGAGGAGGGGGAGGGAGAGGGAGGGGAAGAGGGAGGGGGGAGGGGGAGGGAGGAAGAGGGGTGGAGTAGGGGAGGGGAGGGGGGGTGGAGAGAGGGGAGGGGAGAGGGGAGGGGGGGGAGGAGGGGGAGGGAGGGGGAGGGGGGAGGAGGGTGGGGGGGAGGAGGAGGAGAGGAGGAGGAGGAGAGAGGGAGGAGGAGGAGAGGAGGAGTGGGGAGAGAGGGGGGAGGGGAGGTGAGGAGGAGAGGAGGGGTGAGAGGGGGAGGAGAGGGTGCGGGGGAGAGCGGTGATGGAGGAGGGGAGGGAGAGGAGGAGGAGGAGGAGGAAGAGGAGGAGAGGTGAGGGAGGAGGAGAGGTGAGGGAGGAGGAGAGGTGAGGGAGGAGGAGAGGTGAGGGAGGAGGAGAGGTGAGGGAGGAGGAGAGGTGAGGGAGGAGGAGAGGTGAGGGAGGAGGAGAGGTGAGGGAGGAGGAGAGGTGAGGGAGGAGGAGAGGTGAGGGAGGAGGACGGGAGAGGTGAGGGAGGAGGAGAGGTGAGGGAGGGGAAGGAGGAGAGGTGAGGGAGGGGAAGGAGGAGAGGTGAGGGAGGAGGAGAGGTGAGGGAGGAGGAGAGGTGAGGGAGGAGGAGAGGTGAGGGAGGAGGAGAGGTGAGGGAGGAGGAGAGGTGAGGGAGGAGGAGAGGTGAGGGACGAGGAAAGGTGAGGGAGGAGGAAAGGTGAGGGAGGAGGAGGGGAGGAGGTGTAGTGGAGAGGGAGGAGGAGAGGAGAGGGAGGAGGAGGAGGAAAGAGGGAGGAGGAGGAAGAGGAAAGAGGGAGGAGGAGGAAGAGGAAAGAGGGAGGAGGAGGAAGAGGAAAGAGGGAGGAGGAGGAGGAGGAAAGAGGGAGGAGGAGGAGGAGGAAAGAGGGAGGAGGAGGAAAGAGGGAGGAGGAGGAGGAGGAAAGAGGGAGGAGGAGGAGGAGTAAAGAGGGAGGAGGAGGAAAGAGGGAGGAGGAGGAAAGAGGGAGGAGGAGGAGATAGGGAGGAGGGGGAGAGGGAGGAGGGGGAGAAAGAGGAGAGGGAGAGGGAAGAGGGAAGGAGAGGGAGGAGGGAAGCAGAGGGAGGAGGGGAGAGGGAGGAGGGGAGAGGGAGGAGGGAGGAGGAGGGGAGAGGGAGGAGGAGGGGAGAGGGAGGAGGAGGGGAGGGAGGAGGAGGGGAGAGGGAGGAGGGGAGACGGAGGAGGAGGGGAGACGGAGGAGGAGGAGAGAGGGAGGGGGAGGAGAGAGGGAGGGGGAGGAGAGAGGAAGGGGGAGGAGAGAGGGAGGAGGAGGGGTGAGGGAGGAGGAGGGGTGAGGGAGGAGGAGGGGTGAGGGAGGAGGAGGGGTGAGGGAGGAGGGGTGAGGGAGGAGGAGGGGTGAGGGAGGAGGAGGGGTGAGGGAGGAGGAGGGGTGAGGGAGGAGGAGGGGTGAGGGAGGAGGAGGGGTGAGGGAGGAGGAGGGGTGAGGGAGGAGGAGGGGTGAGGGAGGAGGAGGATGGGGGTGAGGGAGGAGGAGGATGGGGGTGAGGGAGGAGGAGGATGGGGGTGAGGGAGGAGGAGGATGGGGGTGAGGGAGGAGGAGGATGGGGGTGAGGGAGGAGGAGGATGGGGGTGAGGGAGGAGGAGGGGTGAGGGAGGAGGAGGGGTGAGGGAGGACGAGGGGAGAGGGAGGAGGAGGGGAAAGGGAGGAGATGCCCTAGGAAGCTTTATCTACAATTATGCGTTTGCTGTGTAATAGTCTGTATGCGGGAATATAACGTGGTTTAGAGTTCTCACGAAAGGGTATATGCTGCTGAATAAGATTAGGGACTCCAAAGGGTTAACCTAGAGTGGCAATGGTATGTCTGAACTTGTTGCAAAGTGCAAGCAAGTCTGCTTGTACATCAGGGAAGTTTGTGGGGTTGAAATGTGATGCGTCAATGGGATCCTGTGTTGTGGGCACGTCGGAAATTGTGGTACAAACTTGAGAAGTGGGTAATTTGTCATCATTGACTTTGATGCGTGAATGATATACTTCTAAATTGCAAATGTTTGTACCAACTGTGATATGGAGGGGTGCGTTAATGTCATTGGGAATTAAAATGAAAATATGACCTTTCTTTGACGTAGAGCTAATGGTTAAAAACAGGGAAATGCCATTGACACGCCAGTTCCTGGCATACAGAGTACATTGGAGTCTTGTGCTTGGAAAATCCGTATATGTATCTTTGTATGCTCACGAGGGAACAGCGTCTTTGGGCTGATAAGCACTGCATGAGTGTGTTTTAATGTAGATGACACTTCCGAGACTGGGATAGATTTTGTGTTGAAATCCTCTAGGAGGGGCAAGAATGTGTCCTTGGGCGGTGAAAGATCAACGGTATTTACTGGGTGTTTTGTCTTGAGTTTTGCTGATTTGGACATGCAGGAGGAGTTAGTGCGTCTGTTACGTTTGGAACGCAAGTCCACAGATGTCAGTAAGGCAGCAGAGTTAAAGTCGTGGGAAGGAGTTTGGGTGGCGTTGCCATTTGTGCTAGCAGCTGGTGCACCCTCATATGATGAAGCAGAGTGAACTTGAATTGGGGGCTAGAATTAACTAACGTTAAATCATGTTCTGTCTGCTTGGCCACGTTGATGTGGTTGACTTTGAGGGAAGTTGCTGATGGAGATTTGTATAAGTGATGCCATTTTGAGCTGGGTAAATGATTATGTTCTGTTGTTTCATCAATGTTAAGCCTATGAGGATATGAGCAGGGAAGTAGACGTCAGCTGCGTAGGTGGTAATTGGATTGGATGGACACTCATCTTTGAAGGTAATGTCTAGGGAAAATCTACAAGTGATATGGAATGGTAACACGTGTTAACGAGGTGTCCGGGTTTGTGGCAGTATATACAAACCAATTGTATTCTTGAAGGAGACCGTTGGCGTGAACGATATCGAGTGCGAGATGTGTCTTTATGTTATGTGAGGACGACCGTGTGACCTGGTGTTATTGTGTGGGTGGGTGCGATGGGTACTGACTGGCTCTGTATCTGAGTGATAACTTTCTCCGTGTCAGAGAATTTCCTAGAGAATTCGCCTATTGTGATACCTGGCGTGAATGGAATTGTGTTAGCTTTCTGGAGTGTGTCTGGGTGTAATTGGGAGAGTAGTCGAAAGTATGCCACAAGTGAGACTACGTGTTCCAATGGTATTTTGTTGTCCGAGACCCAATCTGAGTTTCTGAGGCTTTCTCAGAGTTCACTTTTAAATGTTGAAGCTATTTTAATCGCATTTTCTTTTGTGTTGTGTGGACCACGATTGTAAGTTTTTGCCAAAGAGTATAGGGGGGAAAGTGGTCCAAGTGGCTCAAATGCAGCAAAGGACTTTTTAAGTTGCTGTACGAATTCCTGATATTTGTAGGTTTCCTCAAGTAAATCAGACTGAATGACGTCACCAGGTAATGTGTTATTTTCATCTGTTTTGGATGTTAAGATGCTCATTTTGCCTTTATAGTCTTTGACGGTTCTTCGTATTATCTCTGGTTCAACCTCAGAGTGGAAATTGTGTGCAGAAATATTCTTGCCATTAAAGATAGGTAATGTCTCATTCTTGACTACGGTGATAAGGTTTTGTGTTCTCATGGTGTTTTGAGTAGATGAATTTAATTTTCTGAAGAGATGTTAGCAAAAGGGGACATGTTTAGTGTATTTGAATTGAGCGCAGAGAGGCTTCGTGTACAGGGTGGGTATGTCAAATCAGAAAGGGGTTTGGACACGTTCATTGACTAATTTATAAGAAACATGGGTAGTGACCGTGTTGCTCATAGAAGATAATTAGAACGGAAAAATATCTACTTACCCAAGATGATATCGTAGTGTTAGTAAATGAAAGTGATGCAGTTGGAGCGAATCGGTGGTAAGATGCACTGCTGGAAACTGGGGAGTAATTAGTACAGTATATGTGGCTGGCGAGTTGAAATATATACGGGATCCCAAGCACGAAGAAGAACGCGAAGAAGAACGCGAAGAAGAACGCGAAGAACACGAAGTAGAATGTGAAGAAGAACGCGAAGAAGAACGCGAGGAAGAAGAACGCGAGGAAGAAGAACGCGAAGAAGAACGCGAAGAAGAAGAACGCGAAGAAGAACGCGAGGAAGAAGAAGAACGCGAAGAAGAACGCGAAGAAGAAGAACGCGAAGAAGAAGAACGCGAAGAAGAAGAGGAACGCGAAGAAGAGGAACGCGAAGAAGAACGCGAAGAAGAAGAACGCGAAGAAGAATACCACCTGACCCCGACTTACCCAAGCGCTTTTTCAAGAATATTTTTAGGACAAAGTGTCACCGTAATACCACCTGTCCCCGACTTCCACAGCGTTTTTTAGAATAATAATTCTATTTAGACTTATTATATTATATATATATATATATATATATATATATATATATATATATATATATATATATGTATGGCATGTACAAAAAATAAGAGAAAGGGAGATGTAGGTCTTGCGAAGGTAAATGGGTGGAGTGGGGGAGGGGGCATTGGCTGTTGATGCCTCGACGATCGTTGGCGCGTAGAAGATGATCGTTGGCTATTGCAGTGACGTGGGAAGCGCAATGCGATGTTGGAGAAGGGAGGTTGTCCAACTCGTCTCGGTGTTGGCGTAGAGGCGGCGGGCGTCGTGGATGCTGGAGAATGCCGCAAAGAGGCTTCCTCGTAGTAGATGGTGGAGGATGCAGCGAAGTAATGCAGCGGTGCTTCGTAGTAGGATGTCGGATGAAGAGGGATTTGCTCGTTAGTACTTGTACAATGGAGTGAAGCAATGCAGCGGTGCTTCGTGGTGATGCTGGGTGATGCATAGCGCAGGAGTAGGATTCCTTGCTTCGTAGTAGGATGCTGGACGATGCAGCTAAGAGGGATTTCCTCGTATTGATTTTTGGCGATGCAGAGGAGAGGGGCCTGAGCCTCATGTGTTATGCTAGTTTTCCCTGAAGATCGTAGAGTTGGGAGATGGCTATGTTCAACCGGAGCCGCTGTCGTAGAGTTGTTGCTTCGGAGGAATGGTAAAAGTGTTGCTTCGGATCCCACTTCTGACACCAGAATATAGATTTGTAGTTTCTATCGGCATTATTAAGGTACTAGTGTTTGGAGAAGCAAAGTCTGAGCGGTGTCTTTTCATTACTGTTCCAGTGTTCTCTGTCTCTACAAACATGGAGGAAAACTCGGGGAGTTGCCCGAATGATAATTTGTACGTATTCCATTGTAGTCGAGGAGCGCGGTCTCTTGTCCGACGCATGTGTCTGGGCGTTTTCACCGAAACGCTGGCGGCTTCCATTGTCCGAGCAAGTGTTGTCTGGAAGCCTGGTCCTCGGGTCACTAAGAACAATAGAATGTCCCTTGATTGAGATCTGGAGGAAACAATGGAGGGTCCCTCTAGAATTGGTTTGAAGACGTTGGAGCACTTCTCGCTCCATATGTGTGTTTGTGCGCGTGTGCATGCACGCTGGAGATCGAAGGAGTTGCCAACAGGTAGTTAGGTAAAGGGAGAGAAGGACTAGGTGGCTGAGTGAAGGGGAGACATAAGGGTTAGGTGAAAGGGGAGACAAGGGTTAGGTGAAAGGGGAGACAAGGGTTAGGTGAAAGGGTTAGGTAAAGGGAGACAAAAGGGTTAGGTGAAAGGAGAGACAGAAAGGTTAGGTGAAGAGGGAGACAGAAGGATTAGGTGAAGAGGGAGACAGAGGGGTTAGGTGAAGAGGGATAGAAGGGTTTGGTGAAGGGAGACAGAAGGGTTATGTGAAGGGAGACAGGGTCAGGTGAAGGGAGACAAAAGGGTTAGGTGAAGGGAAAGACAGGAGGGTTAGGTGAAGGGAGAGACAGAAGGGTTAGGTGAAGAGACAGAAGGATTAGGTAAAAGGAGAGACAGAAGAATTAGGTGAAGGGAGGCAGAAGTTTTAGGTAAAAGGAGAGAGAAGGACCAGGTGAAGGGAGAGACAGAAGGGTTAGGTGAAGAGAGAGACTGAAAGGTTAAGTGAAGGGAGAAACAGAAGGATTAGGTGAAGGGAGAGACAGAGGGGTTAGGTAAAGCGAGACAAATTTTAGGTGAAAGGAGAGAGAAGGATCAGGTGAAGGGAGAGATAGGATTAGGTGAAGGGAGAAATAGGATTAGGTGAAGGGAGAGACAGAAGGATTGGGTGAAGGGAGGCAAAAGGGTTAGGAGAAAGACAAAAGGGTTAGAGGAAGGGAAAGACAGAAGGATCGGGCGAAGGGAGACAAAAGGGTTAGAAGGGAGAAACGGGTTAGGTGAAGGGAGACAAGGGTTAGGTGAAAGAAGAGACAGAAGTAACGGTTAGGTGAAGGGAAAGACAGAAGGGTTAGGTGAAGGGAAAGACAGAAGGGTAAGGTGCATGGGGACTTGGGTGGTCTCCATCACAACTACACGTCAAGACGGCATCCCTCCTCCTCCTGCGGCGGCGGCGGCATTCTCTCCTTTCAATTTCTTTTCTTCTCTATTTTCTTCAGAGTAAAGTACTCCAAGGGCTTTCGATAAATTAATCATATCTATTCATTTAGACACACACACGCATGTACACACACACACGCATAATGGTAGTAATTAGAGACAAATACTCGAAATGGGAAGAAATGATAAGTGGTGTTCCACAAGGGTCAGTACTAGCTCCAATCCTGTTTGCCATATACATAAACGACATGGACGAAGGAGTTGAATGTTATATGAATTTCTTCGCAGATGATGCAAAAATATTAAAGAAAGTATCAACAAATGAGGACTGTGACTCATTACAATCAGACCTGGACACAATCTGGAAATGGACTCAAAAGTGGGAGATGAACTTTAATATCAAGAAGTGTAGCATAATGGAGATTGGTAAAAGCAAAAACAGATCTTCAAAAAATTACAAAATTGGTGAAAATGAAATAAAGTGCACACGGAAAGGGACCTTGGAGTGATAATCAGCAATGACATGACACCGGACAGGCATATAAACAAAATAGTAGGTGAAACATACAACCTACTAAGGTCAATGAAAGTGGCATTTGAATACTTGGATGAAGAAACGACAATAAAATATTAGTCACATTGATTAGACCAAAACTGGAATATGCAGCGACACTATGGACACCCAGTACTAAAAAGAATATAAAGGAACTAGAAAGAATACAGAGAGCAACAACAAAGTTGGCACCAGCCCTTTTCAAATTAACATACGATCAAAGATTATCGAAACTAGAACTACCAACATTAGAGCAAAGAAGAGAAAGAGGTGACCTACTGACTATATATAGAATCATGAAAGGAATGGGAATCCTTGACAGAAAAGATTGACTAAAAATGACAATGGAAAAACAAGAGGTCATGAAAAGAAACTCAAAAAGGATAATTATAGAAGAGATCGGAAAAAGAATAGCTTCCCACACAGAGTGCTGGATATATGGAATAACTTAGATGAAAAAACAGTGTGTGCAAATACTATTAACGATTTTTAGAATAAACTTGATGCTGAAAGATACAAAGACGGGTCACACGAGCATAGCTCCCTTCCCGTATAATACAACTAGGTAAATACAACTAAGTAAATACACACACACACACACACATATATACACACACGTATAGACGCACATACACACACAATGCATTTTACTTGTTTGTATACACGCGCGCGCGTATACGTGTGGGAGTATACGTGTGTGCATGCGTATACATGTGAATGTGTTTAAATGCATGTATTTGCTTGTATGCATATACATACGCGTGCGCGCGCACATATACAATCTTTTTTCATTCAGTCATTCATCTTATTCATTTCCCAGTTCGGTTGAAAAAGGCAACTATTGCCAGAGACGAGGCATAATTGTGATGAATTCGGGACACGACGTCTTGTGGTTGAGCGCAGGTGGGTGGGAGCCATTCTCGGAAACCTATTTACATTTACTCCCAAGTATGTCGTCTTGTTGCATTTTTACCTCATTTTATTGTATTTGATTTATTTTTATCTTATTTTATCTTATTCTATTTCATTCTATTTGATCTTATATTTGATTTTATTTGACCTGATACTTTTTCAATGTCGTCGAAGACACCTTGACGTCAAGCCGACCCCCCCTGCTCGTAGACATAGCTTATATAACATCAACATGACGTCACGTCGCCCTCCATTCCAGACAAGGCAATATGACGTCACTCCTAAGCCCCACCCACCTGCGCGTGAACACTTCGTTTGGTTATTGGGAACTCCGACATGTCGCCTTGGGGGCTTGACAACGCGATGTGACGTCACTCCTAGGCCCCGCCCACCTGCGCATGGGAACTACTCCAGATCTCGGGAATTCTGTTAGCAACGATTACAAGTGCCAACGAAAGACATGCCCGGAAGTTTTATTCCCCCCAAAAAAATATTTTTTATTTACTAAACGCCACCAGAACTAACTAGCTGATAGATAAATGAATAACACATAAAAATCACCAAAATCACCTTCTTCACTTTTAAATCTAAATATTTAGAAATACTACGTTGCCCTACACACAAAAGAAAGCGAACTGATATGAATAAAAATTAATCAATCACTTAATATGTATAAACAAAACGTAAACAATGGACAAATCAGCAAGTATTACATAAAATAATTAAATTAGATAAAATAAGATAAACGGATGAATATTCATGTTAGTCGGTAGTACATAATAAAAACAAATTAAGTAAATTAGATAAAATAAAATGAATAAAATCGATCTGATAAATGAAAAATACACAGAACCACAAGGCGGTTTTCTTCGTATCCTTATCCTAATTTTCCCTGCGATTTGGGGCCTCCTTCCACGAAAAAAGCTGCGCCCCCCAGAACACCTAATGCGGCGGCGGTTTCCTCAGCCCCGCTGAACGAACGAGTCCTCTCTCGCTTCTTTTTTTGTCGACATTCTCCCTCTTCCATCATCATTACTTTGCGGTGGCCCTCCTCCTCCTCCTCCTCCTCCTCTCTGGCTTTTGCTCTCTCGCTTTCTCCCCATCTCCCTCCCCTCTCTGTCTGCCTTCCTCTCTCATAGTGCGATCCACACTTTATCCATCTTTCCCATCCACCTCTTTCTGCTCTCCCAGTATGCACGAGATTTCTGCAGTCAGTAGCTTAGTGGGGTTTATTGATTATATATATATATAATTATATATATATAATTATATATGTATATATATATATATATATATATATATATGTATATATATATATAAAATATATTTCTTAGTGTTATTTAATGACACTCTTCCGGACCAAAGCCATCGAGGTCTAGTTTCCTCTTCTCATTTTTTTTTCTTAATTTCTACTCTCCTTCCATGAAGCTCGGGTTCTCTCCTTAATCTACCCTTGACAACCGCCGCCACCTCCTCCTCTTCATCAATGAATCCACCTCTCCGGTGGGATTTTGTCCCCCAAGGATAGAAGTGCTGGTTATTGGCGACAAAGTACGATTCTGCTCTTTCTCCCCTCACCTCTTTCTACTCTTCCTTTCGCTCTTTACTTTCTCAGAAAAGCTCTTTTTCTACACTACCTTTTCTATTCATGCTCTCAAGTTCTCTTTCTCTTTGCCCTCTTTCTCTCTTTCTCTCTCCAGAACACAATTCTTGACCTCATTCTCTTTCCTGGCAATTCTTCCTTCTGACCTTGCATCCTCCACTTTCGTCCTCTTTTTCTCTACAGTATGTCCAATATTCTTCTTTCATTTACATTGTCCCCTTCCCCCATCTCTCTCTCTCCATCTTTCTCTCTCTATTACTCAAACAAATGTCGCAATCCCTTCAGCCTATCAGCGCCCTGTCATGGACCAATTGTCCTTCTCCGTAGCAAGGAGCAGTACCACGAACACACACTGAATCTCATTCTTCATTTCTTCTTTAGTTATTCTTCCTGTGTTGGGCAAGGTTACCAGGGAAGAGAAGGGAGGTGGGGTGATGGGGGGAAGGGAGGAAGGAGGGGAGGGTAAAGCATATAAACTCGGACGTCTGGCCCGCCATCCTGCACAGTCGACAACCCGCAGGCTTCAACTACAGTTGTAAACCCACACGCTTCCACTACAGTTGTGATCCCGCACTCCAGCTTCTGGGTTAGATTCGCACAAGATGGATACTAGAATTCACTTCCTTGGCTGTGTCCTGTACGTATTTAGTTCTGTTTCGTTGTCAACCTTGGTGTAACACACACACACACACACACACACACACACACACACACACACACACACACACACACACACACACACACACACACACACACACACACACACACACACACACACACACACACTGCCCTCGCTGCTACAGCGGTCCGAGTTCGAATCCCGCCCAGGGCCAAAATAATTTCAGTATCGCTGCGAGCCTTTACTCCAACTCTCGTGGGCGGGGAATTGTGTGTGCGCGCGCGTGTAAGGTTACAGCATTACTCATAGATCGGTCATATGTGAGCTTTGAGCTCTCTTCTGGGAGGGTAATAGCTGTCGATCACGAGTCCAACACGCGACCCAAGACCATGGTGCATCACACATACACATACACACACACACACACACACACACACACACACACACACACACACACACACACACACACACACACACACACACAACGCATATAATTACAAATACACATACATATACAAAAATATATACGTGCATACAAATACATATATATACGGATGTAGGCATTATATGTAATTTGCATAATTACTGTGCGTGTTCACTTAAGTGTATTACATAGGATAGCAGCTATAGTCGTAGGGTACCGCCTCTGCACTTCGACGGTCATGTGTGCGTTTAATCCTGTCACAACGAAAGAACGTTTATTTTATTCTGGCTAGCGTCAGGTGATTTCATTCGGTTTATGGGAGACCTTAGGCTCGTTTCATACGTATCGAATTTTCGCCGTGCGCCGTCCACGACACGACGTCGTGCACTCAAAAAAACATGGTTGTCTGGACGCACACGTGGTCGTGACGTGTTGAGTCTATAGACACTCATGGTGCTTTGAAAGCACGACGTCGTGTCGCGGATGGTGCACGGCAAAAAATCGATGCGTGTGAAGTGAGCCTAAGTCATCACCAACTCGTTACTATGGTGGCCGTCCCTCGGCCGAATAAAATCGTCTGGCGGTAATCAGAATAAACTATGTAGAGGACGTCACCATAGGAGAGCGGTAGAGAGGACGAGCGGAAAGAGCAGCACATTCTCTTTTAGTTTTATATAAAGGAAAAGAGAAAAGAAATGGAATGCATGCACACACACACACACAAACACACACACACACACACACACACACACACACACACACACACACACACACACACACACACACACACATATATATATATATATATATATATATAAATATATATATATATATATATATATATATATATATATATATATTTTATATATATATATATATGTATAGTGGAAAGTATCTATCACCAATGAGATTTTACCCTTGTTCTTACCTAACCCAACCTGTCTTGCACAAACAGCAGCAGCAGCAGCAACAATAACAAAATAACATTAGCAATAATAACCTTAATAACAACAACAACAACTAACTGTAAGCAAGACTGGAGACAGTCACAGACAAGAAGAGATGATACATTTAAACAATTGCAATAACCTCGCTCTGCGCATGCGCACAAACACTGAATGGGTGTGGGGGACTGTGATGGAAGACCTTCCGTCACGGTGGTGAGTGGGTGCCCCTCAACATCCACTCCTCCACTCTGGGTGCAACAGTAACGCGCCCACCACCTGGTACTGAGTGGGCGGTCTACACCCAGAACATTTAGGAAGTTATTCAAAGCTATTTGGGAAGTTCGTTCAGGGTTGCGGAAATTAAAATTGACCCTGGAACTCCCTAAATAGCAAATAATGAAGATGGGTGTATAACTATCTCTCGCGTGCACACACACACACACACACACACACACACACACACACACACACACACACACACACACACACACACACACACACACCTGATAAATATTTAAATTATATATATATATGTATGTATAATAGGAATCATACTTCCTTGTCTAATACATTCAATGTATACATTTGTTCTTGCTGCCGCCAGGCGATTTTATTGAACCAAGGGAAGGCTTAGGAAACTTGTGTTGAGCGACTCACTTGTGGCATACAGGGTGTGGGCTGCGCCGCACGAGAGCCCTTGCCGAGTCATACGTCACCGCAAGTTCCGCAAATGTCCGTTCATGGACATGCGCGCAGCATTCCCCGAGCTACAGCTGGTTGTTTGCTTTACGAGTAGATTTGATGAATAAATAGATACAATACGTAGATAAATAAACATATTAACCCATTCAACTCCGATGACAAGATGTCTTGTCATTTGGTCAAATAAAACAAAAAATCATAAAACACCAAAATGTTTGATCAAACACCAGAAAAATATGACGTCAGTCCTCGCTTCGCTCGCAGCGAAGCGAGGACTGACGTCATATTTTTCTGGTGTTTGATCAAACATTTTGGTGTTTTATGATTTTTTGTTTTATTTGACCAAATGACAAGACATCTTGTCATCGGAGTTGAATGGGTTAACTGGACAATAAAATGAATAAACCAACAAATGAAGCGAAACAAAATAGCTATAAATACAAATAAACAAATATAATAAATAAAATAATGTCTAGTGCAAATATGATTAGTCAACGATTTGAGACCTTACGTAGAGAGTGGCACTTCTCAAACAACAAGGACCCCAAACAAACGGCCCCTACTGGGGGGCACAACCCCCCCCCCTCACAGTTTGAAAACATGCTGCCACAATCGATCATTTTATTCTGGTTGTCGCCAGGTGATTTTATTCAGCCAAGGGAATCTCTGCGTAGGGAAAATGTTAAATCTAACAAGACCAAATTTTCATAAGTTTTAAAGGCGAAAATGCTTTTGGTGAATCAATATGTCTTAGGATGAAAACAATGCAACCTATTGCAACGCATTGGTTTTCTGTTATTTTTTATTTATTTGATTACTTTATTTCGTCACTACAACCTAAAGCAAATCAAAATCTTAATAAAACATATACAATTGTTTCAAATTCTTACAAATGGAGAAACTGCTGCTACCGTCAACAGTTCCTGATTCTAGGAACGACTTTAAGCACTCGCCCAACACCCTTTCTAATCCAGAAAACGGGTTCTAGATCTTCACGGAAGTGACTACGACATAGTACCACGTTCACAGGAACTTCCGTGTGAGGTCACGTGGCCTAGCTGCTTTTTTTTTTCTTTTCAGTATTTCAACTTCCACGCCCTCTGCGAGGTAGCTAGGCATAGGTCATAAGTTTACTTACGGTTGTCTAGTAATCTAGTGAGGGTCTAAGTATACGTTTACCGAGTTCTAGCATTTTGCGTTGAAATCTAATTTCCGAACTTGGCTCCAATCCTTAACAATGTCTAGAAACTTTCTAAAGCAAGTGGTAACTGTCTCCACGTACGTACAGCTGCACAGAAAACTATCGTTAGTAAATCACGCTTATCATTTTGACACAAAACAACGAAACTATTTGAGACAAGTTGAAGTCTCCATCGGAAATAAGATTATCATGTCATAGTGAATCCATATGAACTCCGGAACTATTATGCGATTCATATTGATTCAGAAGGAATTCGAACAATTCGAACCCCAGAAATACCAACCCTTCGGTATCATAAGGTTATGTTCATTAGCGAATGTTTCGACACCCCTACTAACGATAGTTTTCTGTGTACCTGTACCTGTACCTGTACGTGTACGTGTACGTGTACGTGTGTGTGTGTGTGTGTGTGTGTGTGTGTGTGTGTGTGTGTGTGTGTGTGTGTGTGTGTGTGTGTGTGTGTGTGTGTGTGTGTGTGTGTGTGTGTGTGTGTGTGTGTGTGTGTGTGTGTGTGTGTGTGTGTGTGTGTGTGTGTGTGTTTGTGTGTGTGTGTGTGTGTGTGTGAAGCTGAAGATTTTATTAAACTCAGGCGAGCCCTAACGGGGTACGAGTGTATATACAGATCACAAACATATTTCCGACACGATAGCATATACGAGTACATATTACATAAACACACTTCTGGCAATACACACAAGACTACGGACGCATAGGAACCACATATGTACATAAACTCAACATAAATGAACAATTTCTATGTATTTAGCTGGTTTTAGTTGTTAGGAAGCACAAAAATATAGTAGTATATGTTAAGCAAACAATTGCTAATTTTGTGTGTGTGTGTGTACGCCACCACAGTGTACGATAATTTATATTTTTATTCCCGCAGTAATTATTCTGTTTATCTATTACTTGATCAGTCTGGCTGTTGTTGCTGTAGTTCACCAACGCTTCTATCCCCATTTCAGGCTGGTGGTTTGCGTCGTGTTTACCGTGGCAATAGAGGCCAACCCACATCCGATTTATAGAGACGAAGTTCCGGATTACAGAGGTCCCCTCACCAATCTCGTAAGTGATTTGTTTCACGTAATCGGTTTCAGGAGTTCGTGTAAATTAAATTTGTTCCGTGTTGGCGACAAGAAATTAACTCGATTAGCAGGGTTAACTCCTTTTGCTGAGGTTTCAATAGTTTAATCTAGTTCCCTCCAGGCCATTTCATTCAGCCAAGGGAACTAGCCCCCCCCCCCTTGAAGGGCGAATTTGAAAAATATCTAAATATTGTTCAGAAATATGCATTATACTGTATGTACATATGCACGCACGCATATACAAATACATACAAACATCATATACGTACATATATACAAAAACACATATATACATGTATATATATATATATATGTTTATCTACATACATGTACGTAGAAATACACACACATGTATATATGTATGGAACACGAGTCTAAATCTGGAATAAAACTCAGACCTAGACCAATGTCTTCTTTGCCAACATTTTCCCAGGTTACTTATTCATTCACTCACACGCTGCATCGGCTCAACGGTGCAATGGTACCGTTCTCAACCGCTAATTCGGCGATTCGAGTTCGAGTCCCGCTCAGGGCTGAAAAAAGTTCAGCATAGCTGCATTCCAGCTCTGGTGGGAAAGGGGCTCCGGAAGGGGTGGGGGTGTAGGGTGCATTACCCATAGATCAGGCCATATAGGAGCTCCAAGCTCTCACCCGGGAGGGCAATAGCTGTCAATCACGAGTCCAACACGTGATCCAAGGCAGGGGTTAATCACACATACATTACACAATGTACACACACACACACACATATATATATATATATATAATATATATATATATATCTATATATCTATAATATATATATATATATATATATATATATATATATATGATGGAGGCCTTTATCGCTAATAGCATTATTAATATTGTTGTTGTTATTAGTAGTAGTATATGCTCACTGGCCAAGCGAGTTAGAGCGTCACTGCTTGCGGCGGAGGTCGAGGTGACTGCAATTTGAACTCTGCCGTCAGCGAGCTGGACCAGGGGCATGGTTCATTAAATTCTAAGCTACAAAGTCCTCTGTAAAGGGGGCACCGTCCTAGCCTCCTGATGAGGGGAAGTTCGCATCGTTAAACCGGGTTATCATTATTACTATTATTATTAACTATAATTATAACTATATTGATAACTATATTATTATTATTATTATTATTATTATTTATTATTATTTTCTTCAGTTTGCGAGCCGATCGAAGCGGGCCGCCACTCACCTCGACAAAGGGTCCAGAGTAGTCAACGTCCCTCGGCCCTGCTCCGAGCTCAGAGTGGAACCGTAAGTACCTCAGTGTCACTAGACCCACAAGCGGTGTCAACCGCAGCAGTTCAGTTACATAGTCAATGGAAGCGGTCACACACAACCGCGAAATTTTTCCTTTACAATGCGGTACCGCCGCAGCTTCCGCGCGGTTCAAACCGCTAGTGTGAACAGGGCCCAAGTATCTTAGTGTTCCTGCTGCAAATTCACTCAGATCATGACTCATTGAGCTTAAGTAGCTTTTTATCTCTTGATTGAAATAAATGTATAAAAACATACAAGTAACAAAGAAATGGCCATTGTCCTGTTCTGTATTAACGCAACTGTATCTACACAAAGATTGTTTTATGGGGGAATTATTATGCATAGGAATATAATTGACATTTATCATTTATATTTTGTCGCTGCATAAAAAGTATAGGTTCACTGTCAGCCTTGTGCTATCTAGATTAAGTTTAGATTAGATTAAGATTGGGTTAGGTTAGGCTAGTCTAGGCTATGTTAGGTTAGGTTAGGTTAGCCTATGTTAGGTTAGGTTAGGCTAGATTAGGCTAGGCTATGTTAAGTTAGGCCAGTCTAGAATAGATTAGGTTAGGCTAGGTTAGGTTAAGTTAAGCTAGGTAAAGCTAGATTAGGTTAGGCTAGGTTAGATTTGGTTTGGGTAGATTAGGTTAGGCTAGGTTAGATTAAGTTAGGCTAGATTAAGTTAGGATACATTAGGTTAGGCTAGGTTAGATAATGTTAGGCTAAATTAGGGTAGGATAGGATAGTTTAGGCTAGGTTAAGGTAGGGAGGTTAGGTAAGGGTAGGTTAGGTTAGGTTATCATGAAATGTTGTAAACACACCCGACACTTTATATATAAAAAATAACTATTTATAACAAATACAATAAAGACTTTTTAACGTCACGAACCCCCCAGCCTCCTCCCCTCCAATCATGAGGCTCAGACGATGCCCCTTACAGAGGACTTTGTAGCGTGGAATTTAATAAACCATACCCTTAGTTCAACTCACCGGTGTCAGGGCTCGAGCCGCCATCAACATACCCTCCCTCGCCAGTGGCGACGCTACGGTACTCTCGGGAGGACAAATGTCGAACTTTCGAATCCAGTATCGCACTTGGTATACTGATGGGAATATTCAAATCCCGTTTTTTAACTTCAGGTAATATCTTCTCTTTCGGCAGATGTCCTTACCCTGATCTGCCCGGGCTCTGCACCATCATCGACGACTCCGTTCCCTGCTCCGAGAGTGAAGTCCTGTCACTCTTCTAAGGCGTGTTTCACATGGATTGACTTTTCACTGTGCGCCGTCCACGACACGACGTCGTGTTCTCCAGTAACAATGGGTGTCTATGGGCATTTTCACACGTTACGACCATGTGTGAAGGCGTTTCATAGACAACCATGGTTATTTGAGAGCACGACGTCGTGTCGTGGACAGCGCACGGCGAAAAGTCGGTACGTGTGTGAAAGGAGCCCAAGTCACCGAAGTCGCAAAAAAAATGCCGAGGTGATAGACGTTCTCAACCTGCTTATGCAGTTCCCCATCCTCTTGAGCACCACTCCAAACACTGGAATAGTTTAACATCCACCAGATGTCACTAGTTCTCAGTCTGCGGGGCCCTTGGCTACCTCGCGTGGTCCCTCGGGAGACCCCAGATCCCTGGATGAAAACTCCCAGATGAAAATTCCCGGATGAAAACCCCAGACAAAATCCACTGTTCACATGAACCAGTTCATTTCGTATTTTTACCGAAGATTTTCCTTCGTATAGGAAATCCTCTGACGGCAACAGTTTCACTCACTCACACACACACACACATACGCACACACACGCACGCACTCACACACACGCACGCACATACACACACGCACGCGCACACACGCGCGCGCACACACACACACACAAACACACACACGGAGGTTACAGGACTAAACGGTGATCCCTGCTGGAGCATTTTGGTCAGAAGTCAACCCCAAAATGGAAGAAATCTACCAAGAAATCAATCAAGATGCGATCTACAAATGCCTCACGTGTTTCTGGAAGCACTGCTGTCAATCTGCCTCAACTGGGAGAGTCGTCAGCCAATGCTGACGTAGCTGACACACCGCAAAGCCTCGTCATCCCTTGTTGGATTGTTTGCCGACTTGCTGACGATCACCTGTTGCAGCTTATGATGATCAGCATCAGTTTTGTTTGGGGGAGGGGTAACACCTTCAGATAGTATTCGTTTCTGTTTGTAATCTAACCTTCCTGTTTATCATTTAACTAC
>NC_134781.1:33120099-33125099 GCF_046742065.1 Oratosquilla oratoria | reverse complement strand
TTATTATTTGGTCCTTCATTGACATTCAATGCCTCATTAACATTTCTCCTATCAAAATTAACATTTCCCCCATCACGGACATCTGGTCGATTACGGTCATCCGATCTATTTTGTACATTTTGTCCCCCTACGTCACCGTGATTCACGCCGGCCTTCCGTCGTTCAGTGACATTATGTCCGGCATCCCTTTCTAAAATTATATTTTGTCCTCCAGTGACATTATATCCTACCGTGATATTTTTTCCTCCACTATAATTACATCCCATCGTGATCTTTTGTCTTCCACTGTCATTACATATATATATATGCAAAACAAATCACTAAGCACACGTGGCAACAATACTTGCAGAAACCATTTGGAAAATAAAATAAATGAATACCGAACGTTTTCGTCTATTCAAGACATCATCAGGGTACAAAGGATACAAAAAATTACCAAAGGTTACAATATGTACATGGTGGTATAGGAACTGGGAAAGGTCCAATGTTACCCGTTTCCATACGAATTATTTACAATCTTTTTAATGATAAAATTATCTAACTTATATAAACCTAAGCTTAAATTCATATTATTTTCAAAAATATTTTTAATGTGACATGACTCAATTATGTTCCTTTCTACAATATTATGACATGATGTAATAACTTTTGTGTTTTGCCAGTCAATACTATGGGAGAGTTCTTTTTGGTGGACGAAAAGTCCACTTGACATTTGACCCGTTTTTATGTTGTATTTATGTTGACTAATCCTTTTGTTTAAATCTTTTCCTGTTTGGCCTATGTACTTAAAATCACACACTTTACAAGGTATACTGTAGATACATCCTTCTTTTTCATTTGGAGAGTTCCTAATAAGATAGTTCTTAACAATATTGTTGTTATTAAATATCACCTGAATACCAAAGCTTTTAAATATTTGAGGAAGGGTGATAAAATTTTCATGATATGAAATTGCTAAAATATTCTTCAATTTAAATTCGTTTACTTGAGAGGTGTTAAAATATGTTCTTCTGGCTTTTTCTTGTGCTCTATCCATCAAATGTTATGGATATTTTAATTTTTGACCAATCTCAAACAAATTTTACTTCATCCTCAAGATACTCAGGAGAACATACTCTAAACGCTCTCAAGAACATAGAAGAAAAAAAAGATAACTTTGTATTTTGATGATGGTATGAATAGAAATGAATATATGAGAGAACATTGGTTGGTTTTCTGTAGACATTAAATTTAAAACATCTACCACATCGATGAATACTTACATCTAAGGCAATGTGTTGTTCTCTTCTGTCTCAAATGTGAATATTATAGAAGGAACCAATCTATCTAACTTTAAAGTTAAATAGTTTGGTTCTTTCTATAAACTTCACATTTGAGAAATTTTAAGTACATGGGCCAAACAGAAAAAGATTTGAACAAAAGGATTAGTCAACATAAATACAACATAAGAACGGGTCAAATGTCAAGTGGACTTTTCGTCCACCAAAAAGAGCTCTCCCATAGTATTAACTGGCAAACCACAAAAGTTATTACATCATGTCATACGAGTAATATTGTAGAAAGGAACATAATTGAGTCATGTCACATTAAAAATAGTTTTGAAAATAATATGAATTTAAGCTTAGGTTTATATAAGTTAGATAATTTTATTATTAAAAAGATTGTAAATAATTCTTCTGGAATCGGGTAACATTGGACCTTTCCCAGTTCCTATACCACCATGTACATATTGTGACCTTTGGTAATTTTTTGTATCCTTTGTACCCTGATGATGTCTTGAATAGACGAAAACGTTCGGTATTCATTTCTTTTATTTTCCAAGTGGTTTCTGCATATATATATATATATATATATATATATATATATATATATTTATATAACACATATATGTTTATATCCATGCATATACATATATATATGTATGTATATATATATACATATATGTATATATATGTATGTATATATACTTTTGAATATCTGGGGAGCAGATTCTCTTGTATGCATGCATTGTTAAAATCGACAGCGTTAGTGAGGTTGTTGATCTTCTTGTGAGTATTCTCCAGTTTTCTAACCAATATTCTTCCATTTAGAGGGTGGGCATATACCAAGTTGCCAAAATGATTCATTTATTTCAACGTTTCGTCTAACAAAGAGACATCTTCAGGAAATTCTGTAACATAGATAATAATGACGTACAGAAATATAGAAAACAACATGTAAATCTAACCAATTATACAAATATAGAAGCAAATATCAATAAATGCGCAAATTCACATAAAATAAACACTATACATGGGCTGATGGGGACCGCTACTTACAATAGTTAAAGGTCTGATGAAATGACGAAGAAAACCCTTCGCTTGGTGACATATATATGCACCTAGCCGGCTTGGGTGGTGGTGGAGGGCGGGAGAGGGGGCGGGGGTGGTATCTCATTAATACGAGAAGACGAGGGTTGGGGGAGGGGTTGGGGGGTTAGGGGGTTGCGGGGTCGGTTGGGGGGAGGATGGGAGGAGTGGGTAGGAGGAGGTGGAGGGGGGGGTTTCGGAGAGAGGTCATGCTAGGTAGTAGCTTGGTGCTGCTATACAAAGCGATGACAGAAGTCATGTTGCATTGGATATTAATGATAGGACTACATTCTCTGATAAACATAGCTTCTAGAAGCTTAAGTTTACGTACATCCCTATTACTTGCTATAATCCTAGTGTTTGAAACTAGGTATTCTCGGGTGGCTGTTAGGTTATGGTATTTCTTTAAGTGATGTTTTATAGCCCCATTTTGTAAATGCATAGTAATTCTCCTACTGAGACTACATCTTGTAAAACCAATATATGCTGTATGACGGGCTACACAGTTCCCGGTGCTACAGGTGAATTCATAAACACAATTAGTTTTAGACATAGTCTCAGTATTACTATTTAAGTTATTAGTAATAACCAATTAACTAGCTTTAGGGTTGGAGAAAACTGGAGAATACTCACAAGAATACTCACAAGAAGATCAACAACCTCACTAACGCTGTCGATTTTAACAATGCATGCATATATATATATATATATATACATATGTATATATCCATGGATATCACTTGGAGTTGGGAACGGACAGATACCCACGGTTCTCATCATTAGCCTCTTTTCCTTGATGAGAACCGTGGGTATCTGTCCGTTCCCAACTCCAAGTGCTCAAACGTCATGGAACAAAATCTCACCAAGGCAGGCCTGAAACTGGCATTCAGCACGGGGGTAAAAATTGGCGACGTTGTGAGAAATAAAATTAGAAACAAAATAGAAAACGAAGACAACAGTTTAATTTATAGAATTCCTTGTAAAACCTGCCCCGCTAGTTACTATGGCGAAACTAGCAGAGGAATTCACAAGCGGACAACTGAGCACAAAAATGACATCAAAGCCCACCGGACGTCTAACTCTTTAGTGGTACACATCGACAAATTTGGCCACTTGCCGGATTGGGAAAAAACAGAGGTGCTCCATACTGGACTCGATAGAAAGGAAAGGAGGACAATTGAGGCAACATACATTACCTCACTCCCATGCAGCAACCATCGGGACGGTTTCGTCAAGCTGGCGAGGATAGCAAGCGGACTAATCATCCATGAGGCAAGACGAAAGAGAGATGGCAGCAGCATTGACCGAGGGGGAACGGGGTGAGCTGTGCGGGTATATAAGTTGTCATTGTTCTATTTGTGTACACTCTGAAGAAGTCCTAGTTGGACGAAACGTCAGAAATAAAACTTCAACGGATTCTTGGCGTTTAAACTCACCACCCTACCACTCATTCTGTCTTCACACCTCAATATATAAATATATAAATATATCCATACATATATACAAATATATATATATCCATACATACATATATATATATATATATATATATATATATATATATCCATAAATATATAAATATATATATATCCATACATATATACATATATATATATCCATACATATATACATATATATATATCCATACATATATTTATATATATATAAATATATATACATAAATATATATACATATATATATACATATATATATATACATATATCAGGGTTCCCACAGAAAATTGAAAACTAAATTCCAGGACTTTTCCAGGATATTCCAGGATAAAAATCATCAAATTTCCAGGACTTTGAGCGGAATATCTGAAACAATTTTCAAATACAAACTGATCTTTCTGGCCTCCTCCACCCCTTACAGCCAGCCGATTCCACCCACTTTATTACACTATGCAGTCTTCCTCTGTTAGATTACAATATATATATATATATATATATATATATATATATATATATATATCAGAGTATCAGGTATAATTCATTCTTTGCTCTTTCTTGAAAATAGTCACTCCATTGATTTCAGTTTCTGCTTGAGGTCTTGTAGTTTCTTTTCCAGTTTCATCCGCCTTTTCAGAAACTTTCAGTCTGAAAGCATTGGACTTAGCCAGAAAAGTGAAGTCATGCTCTGTTTCTGCCTTCTTTGCCAGCTGGTCTGCTTCCTTGGTCATTGACTCCATACTATCTTTCAAGAGCTTCCTCTTTTTCTCTGCTGACTGGATATCCTCTTGTAGTGCCTTTCTCTTTGAGGATTTCTCATTATCTGTCTGTGACTTCTGATCCGCGAGGTACTGTTGGTATCTCATCCTCGATGCCCTGACATGCCTTTTCAGTCTGGGAGTGAAGGGTAACTCAGTGAAGTGCTGGCCCGTGGCTTGGATACTGTCATAGACTGTACGAAGAGTTACAATAGTCTTCTCCTGCATGTTCTGAACCAGGAGGTCCTTGTTCACAGAATAACCCCTTTCTACTGATGCCTGACCATGGGAGACTGTGAGAAGCATCTTGAAAACAGACCAGAGCTTGCTGTACTTGTGGTCTTTAAAGTACTGGCCCAGAAATATGTCCAGCCTCTCACTATCTGGGGTGAAGTTCTTGAAATCTGCTGCATGTTCCTGCCTCATCTCACTGCCAAACGCC
>NC_134781.1:33100099-33107599 GCF_046742065.1 Oratosquilla oratoria | reverse complement strand
AATAAACTCTCGTTCTATTTGTGCGTTTTCCCCTCTGCCTCTCTCACAGTATGTACGTGTGCATACATGCACGTATACATGTAGCTTCCTGTCCTGAACGTCCTTTCCTCATTTGACAGATGCCCGCATCCTAAATTGCCAGCCCTCTGCAGACATTTGGAAAGAGCCGATCCTTGCTCAGGAACACAGTTTCTGACAGTTGAAATTTAACTTCAGAAGACCTGTCCCCAGATTCTGTTTGCTGACAGCAAACCACTTATCAGGAAGTGGTCATCAACTGACTAAAGGTGGAGATTTGCCCCCTTCTCAATCAGGATCTTCGGTCAACGATGACAACTGAAGACGTCTTACAAGAAGCCTCGCCTTGAATGTAATTGTTGTACACAAGTTTTGTACCGTGTTAGGAGTGAAGACTGGAGTGTTAAAGCTTGTTTTTATATTTCAATGATTTTACTTAGATTGTTTCTATGGAATGATGTCGCGTTGTGTTCTTTTATGTATAGAATTCCAGAACTTATTTTGCTTGTAAGTGATAACCATGGCAGCGTATACAGGTTGTTGGACTTGTGCATGCCAACTGCTCAACTTATGGATTGTTATTGATGTTTTGTTGCAACAATTCTTCCATAAGAGAATTGGTAACATGACAGAACCAAATTTGTATTATATATGTTAACGGCATTACTCTCGTATCTAGATCATGTTAAACTATGATATATATTGTTATATTTAGATAATAAAGATAAATGGCCATACCTTCTATATTATATACCTTATCCCACATAATGGTTTGTTGTATAAATGAACGGTAAATTTTTTGTTTCGACCATGGGCGCAATATAGCAATAGAAAATTAATTATTAATTTTGTAAATTATAATGTATCTATGTAATATGCAATTTTGTGAGCGGAAATAAAAAAACAAAAAAGGTGCCAAAACAGATTTCGTAAGTAATGAAGTCGTGTCGGACGAATGGTACGTCCAAGGTCTATATACACCTTGGGTACGCCATGTTTGTTATGATAGATGCCGACGTCGAAGAAATGAAAGGATGATAAATTCGTCTAACCTAAACTAACCTAGCCTAACCTGTGTTTAATAAATCATTACCTGCAAATTAAATGTCATCCGGCTCGTCCTCGTTGTCGTCGTTGTGAGAGACGTTGGCGGGCTTTTCAACCACTCTCTCAGCTTGCGGGGTATACAAAATTCTTGCAGCTTGAAGGAATGCATGTATCTCCTCTCCATAACATTCCTTCAAGAAAATGTACCTGGCGAGGTACTGTCGGAAGTACCGAGGCCGTATACAGACGACAAGATGGCGTCCCGATCCTATGCTACCGACTTCGTTCATTAGCATATTTGCTTGTTGCAACGTATTTTTTATTTTCATTTCCGCCCACAAAATTGCACATTACGTTGATACATTTTAATTTACAAAATTAACAGTTAATTTTCTATTGTTATATTGCGCCCATGGTCGAAACTAAAAAAAATACCAAATGAACTATTTTTGGACTACATTTAACCAACGCTTCTATACTTGTGTACAATCTCTCACCATCCAGATTATCTTTTCTCGATTTGAAAGCCTCCCACCCAAAAAAGAAAAAAAGAATCTACATTTCTTGCGTATATATCCAGATCTATGATTACCTTGACGTTTTACTAGTTTCACCATTTCTCCTTGCAATACAGTTAAAACAAGGACAAAATGCAAAATTTACTTGTTACTTGGCATTTTTACCTAAATAATTTTTTTCTATTTGCTTCACAGAGAATCACGGAGAATTACGAACCCTTTCATGTCTACACTATAATAATTATTCAAATTCCGTTTGGGAAGCAAAACGATAAATGACGGTCTCAAGCGACACCACAAACAGTTTTAAGAGTACAAGCTTTGCAGATTACCTATTTTTGAGAAATGGCATAGGTCTTACCTGGTGATGTGTGGACAAGCTTACAGAGTCAAAAAATCTCCACATACTTCTCGTCGAACTTCGAACCACCTACTACTGTCGCTGTCCAACCCAACACGGTCGTTAGGGACAGGTTAGCTAGTCAGCTACCGTTACTGCATTTAAAAACATCGGTGTTTGAGTTCAGTACTTCAACCAACATAATTTTCATACATTGTTTACTTTATACATAATATAATATCATTAATAATTTATGATAATCTATGTAAAATTATTCACGGTAATGTACACCATATTTTACCTAATTGATCCATTCATTTATGATGGTGTAGCTTGAGACATTGTAGAAAGTCATTGACATCAGTATGGAACAATCTCGTTATCTTGACAATACTAGATTTATTCAAGATCACGTGACAAAACTAAAAAGACTAAATAATACATTTGTCAAATCATCATACAAGCGATTGCAACGACTCGAAGCGTTTGTATGACAGATCATAGCAATGGCTCTGTATCATGAAACCGTAGAAATGCTTTAGGTGCATTCATGTCGCCTTCGAAGTGCATGAACGATCAAACATTTTTTGAATGCGAAATGTACTCTAGTTCTATAGAATATTTACACAATGGCGTTCGATAATTTCCGGAAATAAACATTGGTTCCTAAACTTCCTGCTAATACTAGAGTGATGATATAAATTTTGTTTCTCTTTTGTTACAAAGCCCTCGATAATATTACAAGCACAGTAATCTCAACAGTGGACTTTGATGATGATGTGGCGGGGTCAGAGAGCGTAAAGGGGCTATCACACTGGGTTTCCACGGACTCGCCGACAGTTTTAAGAGTTCGTTTGAGTAAAAACGACTTCGATTGTAAATATTTTATTTTTCAAGTCTCCAAATGTAAAATTATCTTTCCGTCATATATAACAAAGCTGAATAATGAAATAGATTATAGACCTATACGAATGTTAGACATACTGCTGAAATGTTTTTGGAGAAGTCTAGATTTCTGTAAGCGAAGTCATATCCTGATTATTCAAATGGAGGTAGGATGTGGGAGGAAAAATAGCCCAGTGTGATAACCCCTTAACCCATTAAAACTCCGATGAAAAAATTCTTGTCATTTGGTCAAATAAAACAAAACATCATAAAACACCAAAATGTTTGATCAAACACCAGAAAAATATGACGTCAGTCCTCACTTCGCGAGCGAAGCGAGGACTGACGTCATATTTTTCTGGTGTTTGATCAAACATTTTGGTGTTTTATGATTTTTTGTTTTATTTGACCAAATGACAAGAATCTTGTCATCGTAGTTTAATGGGTTAAGTATGGGTGAAAGCAAAGTGATGATATGTACAGGAGGTCCCCCCAGAAAGCAAATGTTATACAAACGGTTGTTGAAAGGTTGTCACATGACATGCATACTTTCAAGTGTGTGATGATACAGTGTTTTTCTTTGGGATGTTTCAAATATATATTCACATATACCATACATAAAGAACGCTGTCTATATACTTGTAGTTTTAGGCATTTTGTTTATACTTGGGACAAAATTGTACTTTTTCTTTCAAAGGTTGTCAAAAGTTTGTTTAAAATTCATATTGCATACTTAGCATCGCATAGAAAGAGAAACTTTTTATAAAAAATCATCTATTTTATTACTGTATTCGATTTTACATTGATAAATTTCCAATATTGCAGTTATTAAACAAATATACTTTTCACACACCTTCAACAAATGTTTCCTAAAACTACACAACCATTGATTTCTGGGAATAAGAGTTGAGGATGGCTGTAAGCTGAAGGTAAGTCTTAGAGGAGAGAGGTTAGAAGAGACGAAGATTTTTTTTTTAGATATTTGGGGTCACATGTGGCATGAAATGGAGTAGTCGGGGTGGAGGTAAACTGTAGTGGAGTGAAGGAAGTAAATGTCTTGGAAGAATTAAAAGTGTCATGAGAATTAGGTATCTGGGAATAGATGGGAAGAGAAGACTGTATGAAGAGGTCATTGCGCCAATGACACTGTAAGAAACAGAGCATTGGAATCTCAGGGAGGCAGAGGGAAGAAGTTGAAATGTGTTTGAAATGAAGTGTTTGAGAAGTATGGTGAGTGTTGCGAGGTTGGATAGCGTGAAAAATGAGGAGGTGAAGAGGAAAGGTGTGGAGTCTACGCCAGGAGGGGCTGAGTAACTGCGGCCGAAGTCGTCACCTTTGCCATGTTATGTGCTTGGACTGTTGGGGCAGGTAAAAGTCGGCTGGGAGTCGGAGAGAAGTGCGGGATTCGAACCCACAAACACGCTTCCGATTAAGACATCAGAGACCAGGAGAGCGGGGGTGGAAAGGGACCTGGTAGCTAGGAGGGATGAAAGAATACTGGGATGTTTTGAACAGCGGAAAGAATGAATAAGGGAAAATTAGAAAAAAAGGGTGTGGAAGGCAAAGGTGGATGGAGTAAACCTGAGGGGTAGACCAAGAATCAAATGGATGGGTAGGGTGAAGGGTGCTTTGAGTAAAAGGAGAATGTCTGTTGTACAGGAAAGAGGCAGAGGATAGGTGTGAATTGAGAACAGTTGTGAATGAAATATCAATTGATGCGGTCCGAAGGGATTTCTCCTCGTCTTCTTTATTTTCGTACGAGAGGACAAGGAGGGTGGGTCGCCGTGTAAATGAAGTAGCGGGCCCTGCTGTGGATGTGCTGTGCCTGTCTGCATTGCTTCTGACCTGGGCAGTGGGTAGGGAGCAGGAGGATGCATGCCTTGGCATTAACACATTATAAGTGTCATTATTACTATTGTAGTTATTATCTTTATTCCTACTATTGCAGCCATCCTAATTGCTGTTGCCAGTATCTATTTATTCATCTATTTATTTATTTATTTATTTATGAATAAATTAATTAATACATTTACCTATCTATTCATTTATTTACTCATTTATTCATTATTCTATTATGTGTGTGTCTATTTGTTTGTTCATTTATCTATTTATTTATTAATTCATTTTTATTTATCTATTTATTTATTATTTACCTTTTATTTCTATATATATTTTTCTATTTATTCCCATGTAACCATACGTTTATTTTTTCTGTCGCGATGGAGCCAAGGTTGTATCAAAGGTAAAACGAATACTTTAAGGTAAGTTAGCGGGGGTGGGGGGGGTGAGGAAGAGCCAGAAAACCTATCCATTGCGCAGGTAGATGATGACGTCAACGGAAATATCAAGACCAGGGTTCCGCGGGTCGAGAGCTGTCAGTCACTCACACACCAGGGTGTGGAGCGAAGCTCCATCTTCTGATTAAAGGGGTAGCTAAGGCAGACAAATAACATATAAAAATACCAACAGTTTGTATAGTGCAGAAGTGCAATGCCGTCAGACTGAAAGGTGATAAAAATATACATTTCTTTTCACTACCCAAAGATAAAGAACTTAGAAAGAAATGGATTGAATTATGTGACACACACAATACTCGGTCATCTGGATATGTGTGCAAATTTCTGGGTCCATGTATAATTTTGGTCATTCTTCTCTGTACTGATTCTAGTGAATTGATGTCCATTCTGTAGGACGGAGACCGAAAGTGTACCGCATAGTCAAGGATGGGTCTAACTATCGCTAGATAGAGTTTAATTATTACCTCTGCACTTCTATTCGTTACCGTCCTAGCAATGAAACCTAATGCTTTGTTAGCTTTATTCCTGGCGCTAATGCACTGTTTCCTGGCTTTAAGGTACGGACTCACTAGAACTCCCAAGTCTCTCTCGCACTCAGTTTTCTCTAAAAGCGTGTTATCTAAGCTGTATCTATTTTCGGGGTTGTGTAGCACTACGTTAAACACGCTACACTTAGAGATATTGAAGTTCATTTGCCATTTCACCGACCATGTGAACAGTTTGTTAAGATCATCCTGCAGAATCTCTGCGTCGTCTCCCGACCTAATTAGGCGTCCTATTTTAGTGTCGTCTGCAAACTTACTAAAATCACTATTTATCCCGTCGTCTAAGTCGTTTATATATATAATGAACGACAGGGGACCCAAAACCAAGCCCTGTGGGACTCCACAAGTAACATTGCCCCACCTAGATTTTACTCCATTTATGGTGACCCGCTGTTTTCTCTTACTAATTTAAGCTCTAATCCATTCTAACACTTTTCCTCCTATGCCATGGGCTTTGATTTTATTTAGTAGTCTCTGGTGTGGCACCTTGTCGAACGCTTTGCTAAACTCAAGGTAAATAACATCATTGTTATCTGACGCCTTATATAAGTGTAAAAGGATAGAGGATTAGTCACACATGACTTACCCTTGGACAAACCATGCTGTGAATCACGAATTAAATTATGTCTTTCGATGTGTTCTCTGAGTCTATTTACTATTACTGATTCAAGCATTTTTCCCATAACCGATGTCAAACTGATTGGCCTGTAGTTGCATATAGACGATCTATCTCCCTTCTTAAAAACAGGAACAACGTTTGCTTGCCTCCAAGCAGTAGGCACAAAACCAATGTCTTCTGATTTATTAAACATTTCAGTTAACTGGTCACAGATTTCAAATTTACACTCCTTTAGCATTCTCGGAAAAATTCGTCTGGACCCGGGGATTCTATAGCTTTAAGTCTTTCAATCTGCTTGAATACTTCTAATTTACAATGTCAGATGCGTCCGCAACGTCCGCATGACATTTCATATTAAATTTAAAATATGTTTTTATATTGTCAAAGTTTGCTCTCCTGAAGTCTGGCACTTGGACGTTATTCGTACTTTTTAATTCTTCCCAAATAATATTAAATCTTATTTCTTGATGATCGCTAGAGCCTAGACTATTTCCCACTTTTACGTTACTCATTAGGTGCTCATTATTAGTTAAAACTAAGTCCAGAGTATTTTCTCCCCTCGTAGGATCGGTTAACACTTGTTTTAGGAAATTTTCCTGCACCACATCAAGGAATTTCTTTGTTTCCTGATCTCCTATTAAAGTTTTCCAGTCAATGTTTCTATAATCAATATCTCCCACGATCACAACGTTTTTGTACTGGGACGCTCTGTGAATTTCATGAATCAGGGGATCAGTCTGCTCAATGCTGAGGTTAGGAGGTCTATACAAGACGCCAATAATAACTTTCTTATTCTTGCCTAAAATCTCTACGCAAATGAATTCCGTACAGTCCTCTTCCTTAATCGAATTGTTGATAATACAGTTTATTGTATTTTTAACGAAAAATGCTACACCTCCCCCAATCCTGCCAACCCTATCCTTGTGAGAAAAAAAATTATATCCTTCTATTTCGATTTCCGGAAGGAAATGTTTATCAGCCATGTTGATCCAGGACTCAGTAATAGCTATAATATCAAAATTCTCTACGCATGCTTTACCTCGCAGCAAACCAATTTTGTTAATCATGCTTCTGCTATTTGTATAGTAAACTTTAAGTTTATCCTCCCTCCACCTGCTTTGGTGATTCTTTTCACAGTCCCTCTCTAAGTTGTTTCTATTGCCTAAAATATATGCCGATACTTACCCCCCTACTCCCACGTTATCTACCCCAAAAAAACCCTGTAGGATGC
>NC_134781.1:33067599-33077599 GCF_046742065.1 Oratosquilla oratoria | reverse complement strand
CTTCTCTTCTCTATGTCTCTCTGGTCTCTACCCGGCTCACTCTCTGCTATGCCTTTTACATACTGGGAATGGGAGCCGAGGTTTCTCGGTATGGTAAAACGTAAGTAAAGCGGTAGTTTAAAGATCTTCAGCCAAAAGGAAAGCAGAGTGAGCTTTCAAACCAATTTATGTTACTTTTCTGAGCTTGGCTTCATTTGATAATACGTAATGGACTCACTCCAACAGACGGGTATTGCGTAATGTTTAACATTCCAAGAAATTCACATTAATATTATGAAATACAATACAAATTTATAACATATATTCACGTAAGAAGTGCCTTAAAATTACAAATAGGAGACTTTATTCACACAAGGGCGTGACACAGCACATCCACAGGATTCTATTCACGCTAAGGACGTGACAAACAGTATGAAATCATCTTGAAATAGAAAATAAATTTTGTGTAATGTATACATTGGCAATAATCAAATAGTCGTTTGACTACCGCAGTAGCGTAAATATTACTCATTTTTTATGTGTGAAATCTCCTTTCATAATTTGCTTGATATATATACACTTTTCGCCGTGATCGAGTGAAATACTGAAGTTATCCATGCTTTGATAGAGAATATTCGACAAGAAGAGGTACTTTGGGATGTGAGGCATCCCAATTACACTAAGAAATAGTTATAATACGATCTCTGTCTCTCATTGAGTCAGCCCTTCAGTACCTTTTTCTGTGGATGACAAACACCTTCTGCCTAGTGCTCGATAATTTATGTGTATGTGTACATATGTGCATGTGTGTGTGTGTTTATGTGTGTGTATGTATATGTATAAGATGCAAAAATGTATTTTTAGAGAGATCGCGAGCCGTTCAAAGTTATTTGGAGTAAAATGTTTGAGAAACTGGCATAGCGCAGGCTCTGCCAATGAGAGTTCCTCATTCTGGATAGAGGATGAGGTATGGTGTAGCTCCTTTTACGTGATTAGTGGGAACATCTATAAATGGTTAGGTTGAACTCGGCGACTAACCATTTGTTATAGGATGGACGAAGGCAAAGATTGACTAGTGTAACGCTACCTTAAGGTAGGTAAGGCCAGACTTTTTTTTATTTATTGGGTTACGAGCACCATGGATCCTTCCCTTTAGGTCGCTGGGCGAAAAAAATGCCCCAACACACTTATTTATATAAAGCTTTTAGGAGGCCACTGAAGTCGTGGTGGATATAATCAAACTCTTAAACTGAATCCTTTGTCTATTGGTGTTCGATTACAGCAGCAGGCCTTCCTCGGCCTGCTTCCACCTACTGATTGCCGGCCCCCTCTTTCGCTTCGGCTTCGTACTAGTTAATTGTTGACCAAGCATTATTCGGTGGGGGTTGACAGCCTCACAAATATTCATAATTTATATATGGTATCATATTTTCATTAAAGATGTGTAGTTGTTTCTTGTGATTTAATTACAAAGGATTACAAAGGCGGAGCATGCCGACAGGAGACATTTTGATCCATATCTAGGTCGGATGCGAAAAAAAAATCATATTAATAATAAAACAATAAATAAAAACTATAATAATGTAAATAACAAATAAAATACATAAATAAATGCATAGGTATAGTTAAATAATAAACAAACAGGTAAATAGTAAATAATAATAAATTGACATATAACTAATAATAAATGAAAATCAGACAGACAAATGATAACAAAACAAAAACAAATAATATAAGATAAATTATAATCATTACAGCATCTTACTTAGGTATTTATCTAACTGATTCTTAAAGCTTCGAACTGAACTACATTGCACTACCTGTGCAGGAAGTTTATTCCATTCATTTACTACACGGTTGGCAAAGTTGTTTCTACCTACTTCTAAATTGAATCTATTTCCGGATAGTTTGAGACCATTGTTTCTTGTCTGATTCTCATTCAATGTGAAAATTTGGTCACTTTTGATGTCAATTCCCTTTAAAATCTTAAAGACCTGTATCAAGTCACCTCTGAGTCTACGCTTTTTTAGGGAAAACAGATTCATGTGTTTTAGTCGATTTTCGTATGATTTATTTTTGATATTTGGAATCAGTTTTGTGGCTCGCCGTTGTACTTTTTCCAGTCTGTCAATGTCTTTAACCCATTCAACTCCGATGACAAGATGTCTTGTCATTTGGACAAAAAAAACAAAAAATCAAAAAACACCAAAATGTTTGATCAAACACCAGAAAAATATGACGTCAATCCTCGCTTCGCTCGCAGCGAAGCGAGGACTGACGTCATATTTTTCTGGTGTTTGATCAAACATTTTGGTGTTTTATGATTTTTTGTTTTATTTGACCAAATGACAAGACATCTTGTCATCGGAGTTGAATGGGTTAATGAGATTCGGTGACCATACAGAAACAGCATATTCCAAATGTGGACGAACTAACAATTTATATAGCTTGTTAATGAGTGATGGACTTTTGAAATCAAAAGATCGCGCAATCAGTCCTAGAATCTTATTTGCTTTCTCAGAGGCTGAAATACACTGCTTAGATGATTTGAGGTCGTTACTGATAATTACGCCGAGATCTTTTTCACTATCCACTTTTGTTAACGAATTACCAAATAACTTGTAATCGTACTTACTGTTATTTTTACCTATGTGCATTACCTTGCATTTACTTGTGTTAAATTTCATTAGCCACTTTTCAGACCATTGCTGTAATTGATCTAAATCTTCTTGAATATCTAATTGGTTTGAGTGATCATTTGCCACTCCGCACAGTTTTGTATCATCAGCAAATTTGGAAACAGTAGATTTTAGTCCATGGTCTATATCATTTATATATACTATGAATAGAAGTGGCCCAAGAACGGAACCCTGAGGAACTCCACTTGCAACACTTTTCCATCCAGAAGTTTTTCCATTTAAAACAACTCTCTCTATTAATCTAACTACAGAGTATAGCGTGTATGTATGAAAAGGTGTTCTTTGGAATCAGCGTATTTCACTGTTTGGTCACATGAATGAAGAGATTAGGGGCGTGTGTGTATGTATGTTCGTATGTGTGTTGCGATGTAGTTTTCCATGGGCGATGTTGCAATATGTGAGGTTATAGGTAATGGTTACAGCCATGTTGTCAGGCCGGAGGATTTTTTTTTCAGTTTTATTTCATTTATACCTTCTCACTGGCCAGGCTGATGAGCACACAAGCTACTGTATGTACCAAACCTTGCATGTTTTGAACAAACAGTAGGCCTACATTTTTTTTTCTTTGACCGTTATACCAGCGCTAGTCGGCAGTTCGGCGGAAATAAAAAAAAAGAGAATTTCGCCGGTTTTTATTCTATTTTGATTTCGGGTTTTCCAACGTCGGCGGGCCCGTATCCCAATTGATAAAAATGTATGGCCAAACACTAAGCTTGAGTTTAATTAACGTAATGCATTCTAGGCAGCACGAGAGACGTCTAATATGGGACAGCATTTTTTCATTGCCATGAAGCTGTGTAGATAAACTAGCTTCGTCTGTCGCGCCCTGCCGTGGAGGTACTGTGTCTAGCTGCATCGTATGGTGTTAGCCAGAATGAAATATGTACAGATGAAATAATAGGCTTACTCTCACCGTTGCCATGTCAATGAAGAGGTAGGGTTAAATCAATTTCGGTTGTCAGGCCCAATTGTCGAGGTGCTGTGTCTTGCTGCGTTGCTTCTGACCCGGGTGGTAAGGCTGGGGGCAGACATGGACCTCCATCTACAATAAACTGAAATAAAAGGAAAAACAAATGGGTAATGGGTGAGCGTGGGGTGGGTGAAAGGGGGATACATGCCTTGGTTGGTCATCTCCCTTATAAGGCAAGAAAGACCTTTTGGTATATGTATGTATCCAGTTAGTCACAAGAAAACTATCTTTATCATTTAACATTTCTTTCCATATCTTCCCAATGAAAAAAGAATCCTGAAACCTTAAGTTTTGTTAAGTGACCTCTGATTGGTCAAAGTCATCTCCCCCCCTCCCCCATGATGTATTATACACCTCCATGCATTCCGGCTTTACGCCCTCCGTTTTTTTTTCTTGTCTTTGATTTGGATTTTTCCCCCCAAGGAAATCCCCCATTGATGACAATCTCAGCCTAATGTGGTGCTCACAGGTCAGCAAAGGTTGTTAGAAATCTTTCTTATTAACTTATTGCTGCTGAATTAATTGTGCAGTCTCTAGAAATAACACTGATGTAGTGTATTAGTTCATTTTCAATTTGAATAGATGTGGAAGACCGCGCGGTACAACACTGACATGACTGGGTTGATTAGGTTCCTGAATTAGTTGGGAATTAGGGTAAGGTTAAAGAGGGTCCTTGGCTCATGGCATGGGCGTTCTGGGATCCTACGTGGCCATCAAAGTGAGAAACACTATTCCAGAATACTTGATAACTCAAAATCATTTGACTGTGCCAAAACATGCAAGCGGTGGTCTGGTTCTGGAGTTTGTCGGCAATAAGCCTCACATGATGGCGATATCTTGGTCATAAATAACCCTGATTGGGTGTTGCACTGAGGATTCAAGGCACATGAGCCAATCACGAGCGAGTGTGACGAAATGTTGGTAAAACATGAAGTTTGTTATTAATAAGGTCGTTGAGGTGCATTGTTGGGTATGCGGGACCGTTGTCCAATACAGATTTCAAATCCAGGTGATTTTTTTTTCTCGTGTGTGTGGTGTGTGTGTGGAGGGGTGAGGGGTTTGAAAATCAGCGAAACTTATCCGAATGGTGAGAGATTGTCAACAAAAATAGAAGCGCTGGTAAACTACAGTTCATAGAATAAAAAAAATTCGACAGATCTGCTCGACCGAACAGTTTAGAGGAAAACAACACTCTTTCGGGGGCAGACATTTATACAACAGCCCATTTCACGGGATTGGGTAGAGAATAGATAGGATATAATTATTTGTCTTTATTATATAAGAATATATATAAAATATCTGTTATAGTTCAACTTGATCTAGACACAGCAGTAATGCCGTTCACATAAGTAATATAAAACTGGCTCAGTCGCCATGTCATGACAACAGTCGTGAAGTTCCCAATACTTATTTATGGAAGAACTGTTGCAATAAAACAGCAATAGTAATCCATAAGTTGAGGATTTGGCATGTACAAGTCCAACAACCTGTATATGTTACCATGGTTACACTAATTAGAGACAAAATAAGTTCTGGAAATCTACACATCATAGTAACATAGTCAGTGATAAGTACTGTCAAAGTTCTCAGAAATATTTAGAAAGCTGATTTTTGCAGAATTTCTAAATGAGGTCTATACTTGTCTATCTATATACCAAAAAGTTTCTTTCTCCTTATAAGGGAGAAAACCTCTGTATTTGTATTACATGTGAAATTTGTTTGCCGAGGCGAACAGTATTGATTATAGATGTTGTGATGATCTTAGTTTTATTTGTAGATGCTGAACATACTAGAATTGACTTTCATTCAAGACTTTAGACGACAAAACACTCCCGTGTCTTTGTGACAGATTCTGTTTCAGAGTCACTTTGTGCATGCGTGTTTATGAGTGTTTGACCACAAAGTCACGTAAAGCTCATAGAGATCCTTTGACAAAAAAGGTACACGATGTGACATCATTCCACATAGACACAGCCTAAGTAAAATCATTAAAACATGAAAACAAAATTCAACACTCCAGTCTTCACTCCTAACACTGTACAAATTTTATGTACACTTATAAACACGGCGAGGCGTCTTGTGAGACATCACTACAAGTATTGTCAACGTCGGCATTAGATCCTGGTTGAGAAGGAAATCGAACAAATCTCCAATTTCAATCAGTCGATGACAACTTCCTGATAAGTTAACTATCTTATGGTTTGCTGTTGTTGATAAACAGACTTTTGGGGATAGGTCTTCTGAAGTTAAATTTGAACTTTCTGAAACCATGTTTCTGAAGGAGGAAAGCGTGGGAATTGTTTGCAGAGGACCGGGATCTCAGGATATGGGCAACTGTAAAAAAAAAAGGAAAGGACCTTGAGGCCAGGAAACCAAACATACATATATACACACTTTCATAATATACATGAATAGCGCCGAGGACTGACCGCTACAAAAACAGCGCCATTCCGTCCATAGTGCACATCATAAAGTCAACTTAGTCTAGTCCTAAATCACTATATCACTATTAACTCAATAAACCTATTATCATTATCATTATATACATACACCAAAAAGCCACTTTTAATGGAGATGCCCCAGCCAAGGCATCCACCCATCCTTCACCCATTTCACACCCATTTATTTTCCCTTCCATCTTAGCTCCTTTGAATGAAGGACCATCTCTGTCTCCCGCTCACTATCTGGGTCAGGAAAAACTCAACAAGACACGGCACCTTCACAGTAGGACCCGGCAGCCTAAGCTGGTTTACCCTTTCCTAGATAATCGACTAACTAGTCTCAAACCTAGAAAAAGGCTCTAGGAACTTGTATGGACGTAAGTGTGACTTCGAAGGGCCACTATCTAATCTCAAACCGAGAGGAATGCTCTAGAAACTTTTACGGACTTGAATGTGACTTTGGAGGGGATATAGTAACTTAGAAGGAGCTGACGCCAAAAGGGAATCGACTTACAGTCTGGTGCCGAAGTTGGGATTGGGGCCGTCGAAGTTCCTGCCGAAGCGAGCTGCTGCTCTGAGGGAACGATGGTGGACCTGTAAGGCAAGAGGAATATTGGAGATCGAAAAAGGGAAGCTTTCTCAGGGCCGTGAGGTTTCGTTATGATTAATTGTATTAATTACTATCATCATTTCGTATTTGTTTATCTAATCTTTTATTTTTTATTGATTTGTAATCATTAATCATTCATTCTTATAATATTGTATTTTCATAATTTAAATGATTTTACTTGTAATTACAAGCTGTTATTTGATTTCTCTATTCACGAAATAATTATTTTGTTATTGACTTTTTGAAGTACCCTGTATCCTAACCGAACGCTTTTTAATCAACTTCATCCTCATTGCCAGATCTAACCTTAATCATCATTAGCGTAAACTTACTAGCACTACAAATGAGGGTTGGGCACTTACAAGATTTGAGAGGACGTCTCCGTAGGCGGCTGCTCTTCTGGCCACCCGGTGGGTTGCCCGCTCGAGGGGCAATGGGGACAGCGCTGCGCGCGCAAGGGGGGCGCAGGCAACCACGCTGCAAGGACAGAAGCGCTGGTGAACTACAGTCCGTGACGACAAGAACAAGGAGGAGAGGCATTACTTGGAGATAGGTGAGTTATCCTTTATGATAGCTGTTGTGTATACTGTATGTATTAGCACACACACACACACACACACACACACACACACACACACACACACACACACACACACACACACACACACACACACACACACACACACACACACACACACACACACACACACGACACGACTCGATGGCTTAGTGGTAGTGTTCGCGGCCGCCACTACGGTGGTCCGGGTTGGAGTCCCGCCCAGGGCTGAAATAATTTCAGTATCGCTGCGCTGCGAGTCGTTACCCCAACTCTCGTGGGCGGGGAGTTGGGTGTGAGTGTAAAGGTCACAGCATTACCCATAGATCGGTCACATATATGAGCTCTGAGCTC
This sequence comes from Oratosquilla oratoria, assembly GCF_046742065.1. NCBI lineage: Eukaryota > Metazoa > Arthropoda > Malacostraca > Stomatopoda > Squillidae > Oratosquilla > Oratosquilla oratoria. The sequence goes on along the minus strand of NC_134781.1, from coordinate 33,069,990 downwards.
TCTTCCGGGAGGGTAAAGCTGTCGATCACGAGTCCAACGCACGAACTAAAATCATGGTTGTGAATCACAAGTGCTACGCTCCCGCATATACACACAATACGCACACTCACGCCTAAGCACACCCAAAACAGACATATGGACAGATAGTGTGCGATGTGCACACACACTATGCTTTGTGAAAATGGTACGAGCACAGTCACAGTATCTTCTTGGGGTCCGTCCCTTGGTCTCCTGTGTCAATGAAACACAGGCCTCTCTCTCCAGTCCGAGACCGATGGAGTCTGCTCGCCTTCGCGCATGCGCCAGTCGCTGCTGGCACAGTCGATCACGCACCAACGTTTTCTTTCGAATGTGTTACTTTGTTACGTCACATATACGCATGTATGTCACATTGACATGATTGACATTATTACTTCACATGTTACCATATTGCGTCATGTGTTACGTTACGTGTTACTTGGTGTTCATGTATAACAGTCCCAGTATACTTACGACGCAAGGCAGAGAAGAACCAGAATGATTTTCGTGTCCATTGTTGTTACGATGTGGGCGAGTGAGCGAGTGCAGTTAGACGACTTGGCCTGGATGTGATTCCTTCGCTTGTGCTTTGGGTGCGACGGCGGACGCGGCTTCTTATATACCTACCTGAGTGCCGAGGGAGCGACGACGCAGTAACCTTGCTGGACAGGAAAAGGTCATTTAACCCAAGACAAGGGCACGTGTGGAGTGCGGGGAAGGGGAAGGGGTTAAATGTTGTCTTCAGGGGTGTTCCCCGTCCACGGAACTGGCGGTTCTGGGGGTGGGGGTTAAGTGATTCAGACATGAAAGTTAAAAGAGGAATTTCATGTTAACGTGCCGTACACACACTCGCGCGCGCACACACACATACAATATATATATATATATATATACATATATATATATATATGTATATATTGTTATGCCTTCCGTGAGGATATAAGGAAATATGTCTAGGAGGGGTTCGTACTTAGTGGCCTTGATGTGGGTAAGGCAAATCCAAACGGAAGTTAACATAAATAATTAATTTAATGTATAACAAAAAGCCAACAAAACAAATATAAGAACTTTACAACAACAAAATTAATCAATTGACAATTAATTCCTCAACCGAAAACCAAGTCATGAGAATATAGATTACGTGGTGACGCCACGGTACTAGAGCAAAAGCAATATGGGAGAGATTAAGTTACGCGCCGCTCGCCAGCGAAATAGTCTGCTCAAGGAGCCGGCAGATGCATTATATATACAGTTGGCGAGGACGGGAGGAAGGCGAAGGATGAGCCGGACAGAACTGGTTTTCACGTCCGTCGGCTTAGAGAGAGTAGATCCCATAAAGTATACAAGCAGTTTTTACCGTACATACGTAATTACCTAACAAGTACAGGATAACACAGATACAGATATTTTTAGATACATGGAGGATGGTGGGCCATCACAACGTATACAAGCAATTTACAGTACATACATAATTATCTTACAATTAAAGATTGACATACAGATACAGACATTTTATATACATGGAGGATGGTGGGCCATCACCCCCCCCCCCCCTAGAACTCATCAACTCAGGAGAACAGACGAGTTGGGAGTTCTAATCAGGACGGCTAAGGGCATCAGCAAGGAGGTTTTCAGATCCCTTGATAAATTTTATATCGAGGAGGTATTGTTGGAGGAACAAGGACCAACGTAATAGCCTCCTATTATTGTTCTTGTTCCGTTCAAGGAATATTAACGGATTGTGGTCCGTGAATATCCGTAAAGGGGTCGAGCTGGGTGTTACGTAGCATTCGAACTTCCGCAGGGCAGAGATGATAGACTAGTCCGTGCACAGTCGAGTTTGTCCGTTTTCTTTAGGGACCAGAACGCACGGAGCGGCCCATGGGGAATTACTGGGAACTGCCAAACCGTGCTGCACTAGATAGTCGACTTCTCTCTTCATGATCAGCTTCTTCTGGGGATGCAGTCGGTACGGGTGCTGGTGGCTAGGAGAAGTTCCTGGATACAGTTGAATTTCATGGGACGTCAGGTTACAACGGCCAGGATTATCTCGGAACAAGGATCTGTGACTAGAAATAATTTCAGAAATTTCCTTAGCTTGATCAGGATTCAAGTGGTTAAGGTACGAAAGTAGGTTGTTCAAGATGTCGCTGTTGTTGCAGACTGTGGGAGGATCGAAATGTGGCAACGTCGGTTCGTGGACTCGTGGACGGTCGGTTGACATAGGTATTTTACTGGGACCATGATTTAGCGAAAGCAATGGTTTGACTGAACTGTCTAGTGGTATTTTGGCAAGGTATGGCTTAAGCAAGTTAACATGAACAAGTTGAGTAGTTTTACGTCTGTCAGGGGTTTCTAGTACGTAATTATATT
>NC_134781.1:33052599-33062599 GCF_046742065.1 Oratosquilla oratoria | reverse complement strand
CTGCCAGTGGAAAAGTGTGGTTCTGGAGACTCTGTAGTCAAGAGTTTGACCTCAAAAGACTGCAGCCAACAGTGAAACATAGGGCATTTCAATAATGGTGTGGGGTGCAATTTGGGGTGATGGTCGATCAGAGCTTGTGGAGTGTCAAGGAAACATCAATTCAGGCAAATGTTTCTATATTAAAGGAGGGACTCATTCCAATATTCTCCAGTGGTAGAATGAGTAAAAATGTATTCCTATTTATGGAAGATGGAGCTCCTTGTCACACTGCTCAAGCAACACAAAATTGGTTGAGCGAAAATGGGATCAAGAAACTTCCATGAGCAAGTCAGTCCACGGATATGAACCTTATTGAAGACCTCTGGGGCATATTAGACCGACAACTTCGCAAAAAGAACAGGAAGCCATCTTCAAAGCCTGAACTCTTAAGATTACTACGGAAAACATGGCAAGAAATCCCTGAAGATGATATTCATGAAATAATCACTAGGATGCCTACAAGGATCCTTGCACTGAAAAAAGCAAAGAGGATGTCAACCAAGTATTAGTTATTCACATTGTGGCCATTTATAAGCACTTTAATGGTATCAATTGCTTGTTCACTAAATTAAACTACTTCTCTTGGTGTCTATTCAGTTCTGGCATGTCTGTGTATGTATATATATATATATATATATATATATATATATATATATATATATATATATATATATAAATATATATATATATATATATATATATATATATATATATATATATTCTGAAGAGTATTTTCCATGTGTCTTATTATGAACTTGTTCTCCTGTGAAAAGAAATTTATGACTTCACAATAGGTAGTCATTATAGCTAGATAGCAATTTCAGGTACAAAACTCTTGTTCAGTAGACTGGGATATTCTTACTTTTTGGTAAGGGAAGAATGTTCCGAAGAATGGAGTGATTATATTACATTTGATATATTTGTGTTCATATTTGCTCTTCATTTGGGGAGGTTACAGGATAACTGGGAGGGTTTACCGGGTAGCTCGGGCAGTGTCAGGTTGTTGTATGGTTGGGAGAACCTCCGGCTTTGGGTTGTGACGAAATGTCGCTTGTTTGGTTTTGTGGCGTTTTGTCCAATACTAAGGTTTATGGTGTTTTGTCCCATACTTGGGTTTGTGGGGGTTTGTTGCGTGCTTGGGTTAGTGGCAGTTATTAGCATGCTTGGTCGTGCCTTAAGGTCCTTTGCTTGTATGTCTGATTTTGGGCTCAACTCTTTGACATGTAATGTCTCTAAGATTAGGAGGTGTTTATTGTCTGTACATATATCCAAAATATATGTACTTTCCTGTAAGATATTTCTAGTCATTACTATGCTTTGTTCAGCTTTTAGGTGTTTTTTCTAGTGGTTCCTGATGTAAGGTGGTATGGAGGGCGACTGGATAACCTCATTGTCGTCATGGCAACATAAGTGGAGGGAAGGGTTTCACAGTTCCCTCGGTTACATTTGAACCTATAAATGACATGTGACTTCTGAAGTTCCTTTCTGTCTTGGTGCGGACTGTTCTTAAGTAGGAGGTGGCTTGTTTTATAATGAATATTTAAGTTTAGCATTTTCTCTGGGTTGACTGGTTTGATATTTTTCTTGATAATTTTTTTCATTATGCGTTCTTCATCTTTTTCACCCTACCCATCCATTTGATTCTTGGTCTACCCCTCAGGTTTACTTCATCCACCTTTGCCTTCCATACCTCTTTTTTCTGGTTTTTCCTTATTCATTCTTTCCACTTGCTCAAAACATCCCAGTATTCTTTCATCTCCCCTATCTGTCAGGTCCCTTTCCACCTCTGCTCTCCTTCTCACTTGTGGCGTAATCTTAAGTGTGCTGATCTCGCATTCACTTAGTTTGTGGGTTCGAATCCCGCACTTTTCTCCGACTTCCAGCAGTGACTATTGTTACCTGCCCCAATAGTCCAAGCGCATAGGGCAAAAGGTGACGGCCCCAGCCAAAGCTACTCAGCGCCTCCTGGTGTAGGCTCCTCACCTACTCTTTTCCACACTCCCTCATTCCTCACTATATATATCCTTGTAATACCCACCATACTTCTCAGACACTACTTTTCTGCCTCCCATATATTTCAAGTCTGTCCCATACAGTGTCATAGGCGCAATCAACCCTTCACACAGTCGTCTCTCCGCATCCACCCCCAGATAGCTATTTCTCATGACACTTTTAATTCCTCCAAGATTTTTGCTTGCTTCCCTCGCCCTACTACAATTTACCTCCACCCCGACTCCTCCATTTCCTGCTACATGCAACCCCAAATATCTAAAACTATCCACTTCCTCTAACTTCTCTCTTCTAAGATTTACCTCCAGCTTACTGCCATCCTCACCTCTTGTATGTCTCATCACTTTACTTTTACCAACATTTACTTTCAACTTTCTCCTATTGCATACCTTCCCAAACTCTGTTACTAACTGCCTTAGTCTCTCCTCTGACCTGGACATAAGTGCAGTGTCATCAGCAAAGTCAACTGTTGAAATTACTGTGCTTGTAATATCATCGAGGACATTGCAACAAAAGAGAAACAAAGTTAATATTAACACTTTAGTATTGTGCGTTTCCTAGTCACTAATGCCCATCGTACTGAAATAGCAGGAAGTCTAAGGACCATTGCTTATTTCAGTAAATTGTCGAATGCCACAGTGCAAATATTTCATGTAAGTAGAGTACATTGTCTATTTTTTTTAATCGGTCATACACCTCGAAGGCTATGTGAATGCACCTAAAGCATTTTTATTGTTTGAGGGTATGGAGCCATAGATGTGATATGTCATACAATCGCTCCGAGTAATTTGATAAAGATGTAATCAAATCTTTGTAGTTTTGCCACGTAACCTTAAAAAAATTGAGTATTGTCAAAATAACTACATTGTTCATATGTGATGTCAATGGCTTTCTACAATACTTCAAAAATAACAAATTATACCAACATATATCAGTGGATCAGTGAGGTAAAACGTGACATACAATACCATAAATAACATTGGGTATTTTTTTTCACAAAAGGTTTGTTTCTCTTAAGTTTTTTAGCTATCCTAGGGCAAACATTTACGCTGGTTCCAAATATATACTTGCTATGCTTTTATCATCGGCCGTTTTAATGATATAGAAAATTAAACTAATATGAAGAAATGTACGGGGTACGGAAAACGCTTACAATTGTCGTTACAATTTTTCTTTTTCTTCCAGGTTTATAATATAAATATTGACGTTCTTGACAATGGCTACAAGAGGATGCAGGAATTTACCAGATTCATTTTTTTATGTGTGTGGTTTCTATGTTGGGCCTAAAATGTATCACATAAAAATGTGATTATAAGAGGCTGTTAGATTGAGGTGGGTGGGTGGGTAGATGGGGTAGGTGGCGAGAAGTTAATTCTACGACTTAGATGTTTTGAAACAATGGTCGCTCAGGAGTTGCAGAGTTGCATATTCTCGCTCACCGTCCAATGTTTGTGGATACGATCTAGGGTATCGATAAAGGTGCCGATGTTTCGAAATGTTAACGCTAAGCCACTTCGGTTCGTGACAGGAGTGCTTGCGTAGGCAGTGTTGCTTGAGACAGTGTAACAGCCTTTCTGACTGGAGAAAGGGGTGGAGGAGGAGAGAAATTGTTGGTACATGGAGGTAAAGTCACGCCCTTAAAGGGTGGCACTTGTTTATAACGTTCAAATTTATTGGATGAATCATATAGTGACGTCGAAGCAGCCTTGGCTTGGTGGGTGTAAGAGGATCCCAGGTGGGAATCCTCTGGTGTACCTAAGACCATACGTTGTACCAGAATTCGTGAAGAAAATGAAGAAAAGTTTAAGTTCAATTTAACTCACCTTCGTTACTGAGTAATGGAACTTGACTAAAAGCATACATTACGAAAGAGGCATGGGGCCTACAGATGGGTGACTTACAATATTACAATGATAAAAAGAAAGTGAAGAAAGTTGTAAGTGAATAAAGAATTACAATATCACAGAAGAAAACTAAAAAAGTTAGTAGCAGCAGAAATAACAGTGTTGGCAGCGGTGTGATGAACCTCTTCCAAAGTGATTTTAAACAAGACTAAGTTAAAAGTGAACGGGTACACCAATCGACTTTGAAAACAGTGCACACAACACAACCACCCAATGTACAACAACAACCAAGCGCATGTTAATTTCAAGGACGAGTGACGTGGAGTCTTCATACTACGACTGGAAAGAGGCGATCTTCAAGGCAAACTTCAAGGCGATCTTCAAGACGATCTTCAAGGCGATCAACTACAAAGCAGCAGTGAACAAAAATTGACGAGGAACGACGAGGTTGACGAACGACGACGTTGAGGAACGACGAGGTTGACGTACGTAAGGAAGACTACGTGGAGGCAGTCTAGTCAAATCAACTTACTGAATGTATGAATAACACTAATAACACAGTTCTGAGGAATGAGGTTCATACCTCAAATATAAACATTCCTAAATTCACCGGTGATGAAGACACCTTATGAGTTAATAAGTTTGTTAACATGATAAATACCTTAATTGTAATGAAAAAATATAACAGATGAAAAAAGGAAAATATAAATTATAAAATAGAATGTAGATCCATATAAAGGTAGAGCTAGGTTTATCATAAATTTCCAGGAAATGGAAGATATCAACAAATATAGAGTATAAAAAAACCTTCATTAAACATTTTATATCAGAGTGTGATCAGGATCCTATCAGGTCTTTGATTAGAATGATCAAAGAAAGATTCAGATTGGATAGAAAGATCTAGTGATAAAACGAAAGTTTCTCAGGTAATAAAATTAATCACATTTGGCTTGTTAACAAAAACTCTGATGACTTAACGGCAGAAAAGCTGTATAAAGATCTCAAGTCAACTATGAATTTAGGTGAGGTACATTATCTTCTTCACGGGTACAGTGAGACCAGAATCAGAAATTCATATGTGATGACAGTGGGATAACAGAAAGAAACTAGAAACTCTAGAAGTGAGTATAAGAAAAGAGAATTTTGACATAGAGTTAGAAGCACATCAAAGAATACCAGAATTGTATGTTATAATTGTGATACTTGGAGGGATAAAGTACAAGACTGTTATTATGGAACTATTTGTAGAAATTGCAAATATGAGGGTCATAATAAATTTAGTTGTGAAAACCCACCTTTCTGTATGTATTATCTAAAGATAGGACATAGAACACATGAATGTAGAAATGTTCGTATGCACCACGAAACAAGAGGAAAACCCCCCAGACACAGAATAAACCAATATTACAGAACTCCCCATATATATATACAAATAGACAGTATTGTGTTAAGGATAAGAGTGATAGAAGGGTGAAAGAAAACTCCAACATCAAAGATAGTTATAAACTGACAATTTGAAGGACTTCTGTAGGACCTCTCATTGCTGTAGTTAATGTTGTAACTAGTAGAGTTTTAAACCAGTTGAAACCAGGAGTGAAAATCTTGCAACCAATCCATTACTCACTGCAAGGAGTAACCGGAAATCAGTTAAAAACATTAGGTAAGGTTGAACTAGAAGTCATCTTATATACAAATGAACATTTGCACATTCCAGTGATAGTTGTAGAAGAATCTGTTTTTCCAGGAGATTTATTGATAGGATTTGCAACTATGAGAAAAGAGAACATGGTCATATGTCTTGCTGACTTAGGGATCTTAGTGAAGTCACAGTTAATTCCATTTTTAAATCAACCAGACTTAAGACCAATGACAGGAATCAAAGAATCCCTAGAAATAGATAGGAAAGATAACATTTTTATTTTAGATAATGAGGCCGAGCGGTCCAGACCAACAGAAAGTAAAGCCACACATAGTGAACCCAACTCAGATGTTCAAGAAATCCCAGAAATGACTAATTCATCAACTACAAATGAAGCCTTGCTAATTGTGGATGATGGCGTAATAAAGTCGACATTATCACACTCCAGAGCAATTAACATGACAGAAGTGCAATTCAAAGGAGTCACTGTAGACTGAAATTTTAACCATCCCAGAATCAATTAGATTAAAAGGTTTGAAATTGGACTCAAATGTCAAATAAGAACATGGTAGAAATATTAATGATTAGTACTTTGAATAAAGATATAGTCTTAAGGAAAGGTACACAAACAGGGTGTTTCCAGGCGGGTGCAATACCCATTAAGATTTTAAATGAGAGTACGGAGGAGGTGGCATTTCCAATCTCATCAATCCGTTCAGTTCAGTAAGAAACAGAGTTAGGAAAGAAATACAAGTACCAACTAGAACCTACTAGTTGCCCTGAGTTGGATAAAAGCTTAGTTGCTTTGCTCGTGAAGCACAATGAAGCAATTTCTTTTTGCCGGGGACGCCTTAGGCAAAACAACTGTTTTAAAACATCAGATTAAATTAAAACCAGGTACTCAGTCTATTTATATTCCTACCTACACAGTTCCTCACTCCAAACTAGCCATTGTAGATAAACTCATCATCATCCTTTGATTCTGGTGCCAAAATCAGATGATACTATGCGCCCAGTTATTGATCATAGGGAATTGAATAAGCACACTATACGTGACCGGTTACCAATGCCAGTGATAGGATACATTCTTAGAAGTTTGGGAACTGAGAATAGATATTTTAGCACTATAGATATCAAATCTGCTTTTGGCAAATAGAGTTGCATGAAGACTCACGAGAGTTCACAGCATTTCCTACTCCAACGGGACATTATAAGTTCAAACGATGCCATTTCGGTTATGTAATAGTCCATTAACTTACATGAGATTAATGAATACTGTTCTAGATGGGTTGTTAGTAAACACTGCCAGTGTATTTCTAGATGATATTTTGATAGTTTCCCATACAGCGGCTGAGCACTTTAAGAAATTAGATTTTATATTCTCAAGACTAGTTGAAGCAGGATTGAAAGTGAAATCTGACAAATTTAAGCTCTTGCAGGACAGTGTTATTTATTCGGGACATAAGATAGACAGGGATGGACTTAGTACAGTGAATTCAAAGGTTGAACCAGTAAAGAATTTTCCAGTTCCAAACAATGTAAAAAAAAGTTAGAAGTTTCTTGGGATTGACAGGATATTATTGAAAATTTATTCAACGATATGCTGACATTGCTAATCCATTAAGCTCTTTGTTGAAGAAGAACTCAAAGTTCATGTGGGGACCTGCACAACAGCAAGCTTTTGACAAGTTGAAAGATAAACTCACGAGTTCTCCAGTTTTAATATTTTCAGACTATGATAAAGAATTCATTCTTTGTACTGATGCATCTGACATAGGGTTAGGAGGCATACTTAAGCAAAAGAGAAATGGAACTTTGAAACCAATAGCTTACACATCTAGACTTTGTAATAGCGCAGAGAGAAACTACTCTATAACAGAAAGAGAAACATTAGCAGTGATATATTCATTAGAAGGTTTTAGAGATATGATACTGGGCTATCCAATCAGAGTGTGGACTGATCATACAGCTATTCAGAACCTATCTAAGCATAAGAATCTTAGGAGCAGAGCTAACAGTGATGTTTGTTATTGATGAAGCTCTGAGGCGGACTGCTGGTCATGCGAGACCGTTGTCCAACAATGCAGTTCCTAAATCCGGTTTTTTTGTGTTTTTTTATTTATTTATTTATTTATTGACGAAGAGAGGCTTTAAAGTCCAGAAACACTTTTCTGAATGGAGCGATATTGGCCACATGGATAGAAGCACTGCTAAACTACAGTCCAGTACAATTTTTTTTCTTCGAGTGCAGACATTTTATAGAAAAACCCAATATGCGGGATCAGATAAGATATACAAGATATGATCATTTATCTTTATTATTTAAAATATATATATAAACACCCATCATAGTTCAACATGATCTAGGTACAACATAAATAATATAAAATTGGTTCTATTGTTTATATCATGACAACAGTCGTGAAGTTACCAAGTCATGGAAGAATTGTTGCAACAAAACAACAATAGCAATCCATAAGCTGAGCAGTTGGCATGCACAAGTCCAACAACCTGTATACGTTGCCATGGTTACGTCACAGGCAAAATCAGTTCTGGAATTCTATATATTGATGTATCATAGTCATTGATGAATAATGTCTAAGCTCTTAGAACTATTTACCAAAAAAGCTTCTTTCCCTTTATAAGGAAGGAAGCCTCTGTATTTGTATTACATGTGAAATCTGTTCGCCAGGGCGAACAGTATGGATTATAGATGTTGTGATGATCTTAGTTTTATTTGTAGATGCTGAACATGCTAGAACTGGATTTCATTCAAGACTATCAACGGCAAAACACTCCCATGTCTTTGTAACAGATTCTGTGTCAGAGTCACTTTGTGCATGCGTGTTTATGAGTGTTTGACCACAAAGTCACGTAAAGCTCATAGAGATCGTAATAATTCCTTTGATAAAAAAGGTACACGATGTGACACCATTCCACATAGACACAGCCTAAGTAAAATCGTTAAAACATGAAAACAAAATTCAACACTACAGTCTTCACTCCTAATACTGTAGAAATTTTATGTAAACTTATATACACGGTGAGGCGTCTTGTGAGACATCTCCAAAACAAATATTGTCAACGTTGGCAGAAGATCCTGGTTGAGAAGGAAATCGAACATATCTCCAATGTCAATCAGTCGATGACAACTTCCTGATAAGTTAACTATCTTATGGTTTGCTGTTGTTGATAAACAGACTTTTGGGGACAGGTCCTCTGAAGTTAAATTTGAACTTTCTGAAACCATGGTTCTGAAGGAGGAAAGCGTGGGAATTGTTTGCAGAGGACCGGGATCTCAGGATACGGGCAACTGTAAAAGAAAAAGGAAAGGACGTTAAGGCCAAGACACTACACCCACCCACATGTGTACATACATACATACATACAATACATAGCGCCAAGTACTGTCTGGTCCTAAGATTAGTACAAACTGTATATTATAAATGTATTACTATATCTCTGTTAACTCAATAAACCGATTACCATTATCATATTACATACATAAAGTACATTCATATACCAAAAGGCCATTACCCAATTATAAGAGAGAGGCCCCAGCCAAGTCATGCACCCACCCTTCACCCATTCCACACCCATATATTTTCCCTTCCATCTTAGCTCCTTTGAATGAAGGACCATCCTTGTCTCCCGCCCACAATCTGGGTCAGGAGAAACTCAACAAGACACAGCACCTTCACAGTAGGACCCGACACCTAAGCTGATTTACTCTTTCCTAGATAATCGATCAACTAGTCTCAAACCTAGAAAAAGGCTCTAGAAAGTTGTAAGGACGTAAGTGTGACCTCGAATGGCCACTAACTAACCCCAAACCGAGAGGAATGTTTTAGAAACCTTTACGGACTTGAGTGTGACTTTGGAGGGGATATAGTAACTTAGGAGGAGCTGACGCCAAAAGGGAATCGACTTACAGTCTGGTGCCGAAGTTGGGATTGGGGATGTCGAAGTTCCTGCCAAAGCGAGCTGCTGCTCTGCGGGAACGTCGGTGGACCTGTAAGGCAAGAGGAATATTAGAGATCGAAAAAGGGGAAGCTTCCTCAGGGCCATGAGGTTTCGTTATGATTAATTGTATTAATCACTATCATCATTTCGTATTTGTTTATCTAATCTTTTATTCTTTATTGATTTGTAATCATTAACCATGCATTCTTCTGTTATTGTAATTGTTATCATTTAAATTATTTTACTTGTAATTACAAGCTGTTATTTCATTTCTCTATTCACGAAATAATAATTTTGCTATTCACTTTTTGAAGTACCCTGTATCCTAACCAAACGCTTTTTAATCAACTTCATCCTCATAGCCAGATCTAACCTTAATCATCATTAGCGTAAACTTACTAGTACTACAAATGAGGGATGGGCACTTACAAGGTTTGAGAGGACGTCTCCGTAGGCGGCTGCTCCTCTGGCTACCCGGTGGGTTGCCCGCTCGAGTGGCAATGGG
>NC_134781.1:33022599-33050099 GCF_046742065.1 Oratosquilla oratoria | reverse complement strand
CACACACACACACACATACACACACACACACACACACACACACACACACACACACACACACACACACACACACACACACACACATAGATATATATATATATATATATATATATATATATATATATATATATATATACCAAGCTGAAGAGGAACAAATAATACGAAAACTGCTTAAATTCTTAATGAAGGAGAGACCCGAGGAGACTTTCAAGAAAATCCTGAAATAATTTTTCGTAAATAGAATTGACAAGTTCATGTATTTTCCACTGAAATTCAAACCAGACTAGAAACCAAAACTCTCAATCTATTCGAACATAGTTTTAGTAACAAAAAAGAAAAAATAATAATAATAATAATATATATATATAATGATAATAAATAATCGGAACGTTGTCAATCTTCTAGTCGCCGAAGGAAACAAACTCTGAGAAAACTTGGTGTAGTGCAGGATTGAAGCCTGAAGATTTACTTAGCTTTTGTGTAACGCACTAATTACTTAATTCGATCAATTAACCGAGTTGTTCATTAAATGGATTTTTTTTCTCTCTCTTTCTTTTTCCTCTGTCCTCCAAAAGGCTTCTTAGAACCAGGTAGTCTCCTGTAGGTAATATTACTTATGTCAATTTATCATTATTTACCTGTTTGTTTACTATTTAACTTTATCCATTTATTTATTTGCTTATTTATTATTATTCATTATAATTCTATTTGTTTATAATTACTATTATTTTTTACTTATTTATTTTTGTATCCGACCTAGTTATGGACCAAAAGGTCTCCTGTCGGCGTGCTACTCCTTTGTAATCCTTTGTTATATATATATATATATATATATATATATATATTATATATATATATATATATACATATATACATATATATATATATATTGTATATATGTATATATATATATATAAATACATATATATATACATATATATATATATAAATATTGTATATGTATATGTATATATATATATATATATATATATATATATATATATATACATGACAGAATGGAAAAGAAGAAAAATGCAGTTCTGGTCTTATTTCATGCTTGATGTTATTCAAATTTACCTAATATGTTATATTTACCTAGTTTCATGTTTCAGATTACATACAAGATTAATCAAGCATGTCACGAGTAGTAGACCTATCTGAATTTCAGCGAGGTCGTATTGTGGGTCAACATGAAGGTGGATTTAGTCAACGCAAAATATCTGAAAATCTGTCAGTACCCCTTTCTACCGTTAATAGAGTGATCGTACACTTCACCAGAGAGGGCAAGAAGGGCACAAAACCTCATTTAGTTTGTCCCGCGCCCTCAGAAAGAACCTTGCGTTTTGTCAAAACAAATGTCGAAGAGAATTCACGTTGCAAGGCCTCTGACATACCACCACAAGCTGATGTCAGTCCCAGAATAGCTGTCAGGTATCTCCACAAGCTGGGTTACTATGGCAGAGCTGCAAAAAACCACTCCTTCGTTCAGCCAATTTCAAGCTCAGAAAGGATTGGGCTTTTGAGATGGTGGAGAGACCTGTGGCCTTTTGGAGCCCTGTTATTTCCTCTGATGAGTCACGATTCACATTATTTTCTGACAGAGGAAGAGTGTGGGTCTGGAGACTATGTACTCAATAGTTTGACCTCAAAAGACTGCAGCCAACAGTGAAACATAGGGCATTTCAATAATGGTGTGGGGTGCAATTTGGGGTGATGGTCGATCAGAGCTTGTGGAGTGTCAAGGAAACATCAATTCAGGCAAATGTTTCTATATTAAAGGAGGAACTCATTCCAATATTCTCCAGTGGTAGAATGAGTAAAAATGTATTCCTATTTATGGAAGATGGAGCTCCTTGTCACACTGCTCAAGCAACACAAAATTGGTTGAGCGAAAATGGGATCAAGAAACTTCCATGGGCGACTCAGTCCCCGGATATGAACCTTATTGAAGACCTCTGGGGCATATTAGACCGACAACTTCGCAAAAAAGAACAGGAAGCCATCTTCAAAGCCTGAACTCTTAAGATTACTACGGAAAACATGGCAAGAAATCCCTGAAGATGATATTCATGAAATAATCACTAGGATGACTACAAGGATCCTTGCACTGAAAAAAGCAAAGAGGATGTCAACCAAGTATTAGTTATTCACATTGTGGCCATTTATAAGCACTTTAATGGTATCAATTGCTTGTTCACTAAATTAAACTATTTCTCTTGGTGTCTATTCAGTTCTGGCATGTCTGTGTATGTATATATATATATATATATATATATATATATATATATATATATATACACACATATATATATATATATATATATATATATATATATATATTCTGAAAAGTATTTTCCATGTGTCTTATTATGAACTTGTTCTCCTGTGAAAAGAAGTTTATGACTTCACAATAGGTAGTCATTATAGCTAGATAGCAATTTCAGGTACAAAACTCTTGTTCAGTAGACTGGGATATTCTTACTTTTTGGTAAGGGAAGAATGTTCCGAAGAATGGAGTGATTGTATTACATTTGATATATTTGTGTTCATATTTGCTCTTCATTTGGGGAGGTTACAGGATAACCGGGAGAGTTTACCGGGTAGCTCGGGCAGTGTCAGGTTGTTGTATGGTTGGGAGAACCTCCGGCTTTGGGTTGTGACGAAATGTCGCTTGTTTGGTTTTGTGGCGTTTTGTCCAATACTAAGGTTTATGGTGTTTTGTCCCATACTTGGGTTTGTGGGGGTTTGTTGCGTGCTTGGGTTATTGGCATCTATTAGCATGCTTGGTCGTGCCTTAAGGTCCTTTGCTTGTATGTCTGATTTTGGGCTCAACTCTTTGACATGTAATGTCTCTAAGATTAGGAGGTGTTTATTGTCTGTACATATATCCAAAATATATGTACTTTCCTGTAAGATATTTCTAGTCAGTACTATGCTATGTTCAGCTTTTAGGTGTTTTTTCTAGTGGTTCCTGATGTAAGGTGGTATGGAGGGCGACTGGAGAACCTCATTGTCGTCATGGCAACATAAGTGGAGGAAAGGGTTTCACAGTTCCCTCGATTACATTTGAACCTATAAATGACATGTGGCTTCTGAAGTTCCTTTTTGTCTTGGTGCGGACTGTTCTTAAGTAGGTGGTGGCGTGTTTTATAATGAATATTTAAGTTTAGTATTTTTTCTGGGTTGACTGGTTTGATATTTTTCTTGATACTTTTTTCATTATGCGTTCTTCATCTTTTTCACCCTACCCATCCATTTGATTCTTCGTCTACCCCTCAGGTTTACTTCATCCACCTTTGCCTTCCACACCTCTTTTTTCTAGTTTTTCCTTATTCATTCTTTCCACTTGCTCAAAACATCCCAGTATTCTTTCATCTCCCCTATCTGTCAGGTCCCTTTCCACCTCTGCTCTCCTTCTCACTTGTGGCGTAATCTTAAGTGTGCTGATCTCGCATTCACTTAGTTTGTGGGTTCGAATCCCGCACTTTTCTCCGACTTCCAGCAGTGACTATTGTTACCTGCCCCTCCTGGTGTAGGCTCCTCACCTACTCTTTTCCACACTCCCTCATTCCTCATTATATATATATCCTCGTAATACCCACCATACTTCTCAGACACTACTTTTCTGCCTCCCATATATTTCAAGTCTGTCCCATACAGTGTCGTAAGCGCAATCAACCCTTCACACAGTCGTCTCTCCTCATCCAACCCCAGATAGCTATTTCTCATGACACTTTTAGTTCCTCCAAGATTTTTACTTGCTTCCCTCGCTCCACTACAGTTTACCTCCACCCCGACTCCTCCATTTCCTGCTACATGCGACCCCAAATATCTAAAACTATCCACTTCCTCTAACTTCTCTCTTCTAAGATTTACCTCCAGCTTACCTCCATCCTCACCTCTTGTATCTCATCACTTTACTTTTACCAACATTTACTTTCAACTTTCTCCTATTGCATACCTTCCCAAACTCTGTTACTAACTGCCTTAGCCTCTCCTCTGACCTGGACATAAGTGCAGTGTCATCAGCAAAGTCAACTGTTGAAATTACTGTGCTTGTAATATCATCGAGGACATTGCAACAAAAGAGAAACAAAGTTAATATTAACAGTTTAGTATTGTGCGTTTCCTAGTCACTAATGCCCATCGTACTGAAATAGCAGGAAGTCTAAGGACCATTACTTATTTCAGTAAATTGTCGAATGCCACAGTGCAAATATTTCATGTAAGTAGAGTACATTGTCTATTTCTTTAATCGGTCATACACCTCGAAGGCTATGTGAATGCACCTAAAGCATTTTTATTGTTTGAAGGTATGGAGCCATTAATGTGATATGTCATACAATCGCTCCGAGTAATTTGATAAAGATGTAATAAAATCTTTGTAGTTTTGCCACGTAACCTTAAAGAAACTGAGTATGGTCAAAATGACGACATTTTTCATATTTGATGTCAATGGCTTTCTACAATACTTCAAAAATAACAAACTATACCAACATATATCAGTGGATCAGTGAGGTAAAACGTGACATACAATACCATAAATAACATTGGGTGTTTTTTTCAAAAAAGGTTTGTTTCTCTTAAATTTTTTAGCTATCCTAGGGCAAACATTTACGCTGGTTCCAAATATATACTTGCTATGCTTTTATCATCGGCCGTTTTAATGATATAGAAAATTAAACTAATATGAAGAAATGTACGGGGTACGGAAAACGCTTACAATTGTCGTTACAATTTTTCTTTTTCTTCCAGGTTTATAATATAAATATTGACGTTCTTGACAATGGCTACAAGAGGATGCAGGAATTTACCAGATTCATTTTTTTATGTGTGTGGTTTCTATGTTGGGCCTATAATGTATCACATAAAAATGTGATTATAAGAGGCTGTTAGATTGAGGTGGGTGGGTGGGTAGATGGGGTAGGTGGCGAGAAGTTCATTTTACGACTTAGATGTTTTGAAACAATGGTCACTCAGGAGTTGCAGAGTTGCATATTCTCGCTCACCGTCCAATGTTTGTGGATACGATCTAGGGTATCGATAGAGGTGCCGATGTTTCGAAATGTTAACGCTAAGCCACTTCGCTTCGTGACAAGAGTGCTTGCGTAGGCAGTGTTGCTTGAGACAGTGTAACAGCCTTTCTGATTGGAGAAAGGGGTGGAGGAGGAGAAAAATTGTTGGTACATGGAGGTAAAGTCACGCCCTTAAAGGGTGGCACTTGTTTATAACGTTAAAATTTATTGGATGAATCATATAGTAACGTCGAAGCAGCCTTGGCTTGGTGGGTGTAAGAGGATCCCAGGTGGGAATCCTCTGGTGTACCTAAGACCATACGTTGTACCAGAATTCGTGAAGAAAATGAAGAAAAGTTTAAGTTCAATTTAATTCACCTTCGTTACTGAGTAATGGAACTTGACTAAAAGCATACATTACGAAAGAGGCATGGGGCCTACAGATGGGTGACTTACAATATTACAATGATAAAAAGAAAGTGAAGAAAGTTTTAAGTGAATAAAGAATTACAATATCACAGAAGGGAACTAAAAAAGTTAATAGCAGCAGAAATAACAGTGTTGGCAGCGGTGTGATGAACCTCTTCCACAGTGATTTTAAACAAGACTAAGTTAAAAGTGAACGGGTACACCAATCGACTTTGAAAACAGTGCACACAACACAGCCACCCAATGCACAACAACAACCAAGCGTATGTTAATTTCAAGGACGAGGGACGAGGAGTCTTCATACAACGAATGGAACGAGGCGATCTTCAAGGCAAACTTCAAGGCGATCTTCAAGACGATCTTCAAGGCGATCAACTACAAAGCAGCAGTGAACAAAAACTGACGAGGAACGACGAGGTTGACGAACGACGAGGTTGGCGTACGTAAGGAAGACTACGTGGAGGCAGACAAGTCAAATCAACTTAATGAAGGTATGAAAACACTAATAACACAGTACTTAGGTATGAGGTTCATACCTCAAATATAAACATTCCCAAATTCACCGGTGATGAAAAGACATTAGGAGTTAATAAGTTTCTTAACATGATAAATACCTTAATTGTAAGCAAAAATATAACAGATGAAAAAAGGATAATGTAGACTCTGAGAAAGGTAGAGCTAGGTTTATCATAAATTTCCAGCAAATGGAAAATATCAAGAAATTTGAAGAGTATAAAAAAAACCCTCTTCATTAAACATTTTATGTCAAAGTGTGATCAGGATCCTATCAGGTCTTTGATTAGAATGATCAAAGAAAGGTTCCGATTGGACAGAAAGATCTAGTGATAAAATGAAAGATTCTCAGGTAATAGAATTAATAATATTTGGCTTGTTAACAAAAATATCTGATGACTTAATGGCAGAAAAGCTGTATAAAGATCTCAAGTCAACTATCAATTTAGGGGAGGTAGATTATCTTCTTCAAGGGTACAGTGAGACCAGAATCAGAAATTCATATGTGATGACAGTGGGATAACAGAAAGAAACTAGAAACTCTAGAAGTGAGTATAAGAAAAGAGAATTTTGACATAGAGTTAGAAGCACATCAAAGGATACTAGAATTGTATATTATAATTGTGATACTTGGAGGGATAATGTACAAGACTGTTATTATGGAACTATTTGTAGAAATTGCAAATATGAGGGTCATAATGAATTTAGTTGTGAAAACCCTCCTTTCTGTATGTATTATCTAAAGATAGGACATAGAACACATGAATGTAGAAATGTTTGTATGCAACACGAAACAAGAGGAAAAACCCCAGACACAGAATAAACCAATATTACAGAACTTCCCATATATATGCAAATAGACAGTATTGTGTTAAGAATAAGAGTGATAGAAGGGTGAAAGAAAACTCCAACATCAAAGATAGTTATAAACTGACAATTGGAAGGACTTCTGTAGGACCTCTCATTGCTGGTAGAGTGTTCAATAAACCTATTCAAATATTTATTGATACAGGATCTGTAGTTAATGTTGTAACTAGTAGAGTTTTAAACCAGTTGAAACCAGGAGTGAAAATCTTGGAACCAATCCATTACTCACTGCAAGGAGTAACCGGAAATCAGTTAAAAACATTAGGTAAGGTTGAACTAGAAGTCATCTTATATACAAATGAACATTTGCACATTCCAGTGATAGTTGTAGAAGAATCTGTTTTTCCAGGAGATTTATTGATAGGATTTGCAACTATGAGAAAAGAGAACATGGTCATATGTCCTGCTGACTTAGGGATCTTAGTGAAATCACAGTTAATCCCATTTTTAAATCAACCAGACTTAAGACCAGTGACAGGAATCAAAGAATCCCTAGAAATAGATAGGAAAGATAACATTTTTATTTTAGATAACGAGGCCGAGCGGTCCAGACCAACAGAAAGTAAAGCCACATATAGTGAACCCAACTCAGATGTTCAAGAAATCCCAGAAATGACTAATTCATCAACTACAAATGAAGCCTTGCAAATTGTGGATGGTGGCGTAATAAAGTCGACATTATTACACTCCAGAGCAATTAACATGACAAGTGCAATTCAAAGGAGTCACTATAGACTGAAATTTTAATCATCCCAGAATCAATTAGATTAAAAGGTTTGAAATTGGACTCAGGGATTTATAAGTCAAATAAGAACATGGTAGAAATATTAGTGGTTAGTACTGAGGAGGTGGAATTACCAATTTCATCAATCTGTTCAGTTCAGGAAGAAACAGAGTTGGAAAAGAAATACAAGAATCAACTAGAACCTACTAGTTGCCCTGAGTTGGATGAAAGCTTAGTTGCTTTGCTCGTGAAGCGCAATAAAGCAATTGTTTTGCCGGGGGACGCCTTAGGCAAAACAACTGTTATAAAACATTATATTAAATTAAATCCAAGGACTCAGTCTATTTATATTCCTACCTACACAGTTCCTCACTCTAAACTAGCCATTGTAGATAAACTCATCATCACCCTTTGATTCTGGTGCCAAAATCAGATGATACTATGCGCCCAGTTATTGATTATAGGGAATTGAATAAGCACACTATACGTGACCGGTTACCATTGCCAGAGATAGGGGACATTCTTAGAAGTTTGGGAACTGAGAATAGATATTTTACCTTTATAGATATCAAATCTGCTTTTGGCAAATAGAGTTGCATGAAGACTCACGAGAGTTCACAGCATTTTCTACTCCAACGGGACATTATAAGTTCAAACGATGCCATTTGGGTTATGTAATAGTCCATTAACTTACATGAGATTAATGAATACAGTTCTAGATGGGTTGTTAGGAAACACTGCCAGTGTATTTCTAGATGATATTTTGATAGTTTTCCATACAGCGGCTGAGCACTTTAAGAAATTAGATTTTATATTCTCAAAACTAGTTGAAACAGGATTGAAAGTGAAACCTGACAAATTTAAGCTCCTGCAGGACAGTGTTATTTATTTGGGACATAAGATAGACAGGCATGGACTTAGTACAGTGAATTCAAAGGTTGAAGCAGTAAAGAATTTTCCAGTTCCAAACAATGTAGAAAAAGTTAGAAGTTTCTTGGGATTGACAGGATATTATAGAAAATTTATTCAACGATATGCTGACATTGCTAATCCATTAAGTTCTTTGTTGAGGAAGGACTCAAAGTTCATGTGGGGACCTGCACAACAGCAAGCTTTTGACAAGTTGAAAGATAAACTCACGAGTTCTCCAGTTTTAATATTTCCAGACTATGATAAAGAATTCATTCTTTGTACTGATGCATCTGACATAGGGTTAGGAGGCATACTTATGCAAGAGAGAAATGGAACTTTGAAACCAATAGCTTACACATCTAGACTTTGTAATAGCGCAGAGAGAAACTACTCTATAACAGAAAGAGAAACGTTAGCAGTGATATATTCATTAGAAGGTTTTATAGATATGATACTGTGCTATCCAATCAGAGTGTGGACTGATCATACAGCTATTCAGAACCTAAGCATAAGAATCTTAGGAGCAGAGCTAACAGTGATGTTTGTTATTGATGAAACTCTGAGGCGGACTGCTGGTCATGCGAGACCGTTGTCCAACAATGCAGTTCCTAAATCCGGGTTTTTTATTTTTTATTTATTTATTTATTTATTTATTTATTGACGAAGAGAGGCTTAAAGTCCAGAAACACTTTTCTGAATGGAGCGATATTGACAACATGGATAGAAGCACTGGTAAACTACAGTCCAGTACAATTTTTTTTTCGAGTGCAGACATTTGATAGAAAAACCCATTTTGCGGGGTCAGATAAGATATACAAGATATGATCATTTATCATTATTATTTAAAAAATATATATAAACATCCATCATAGTTCAACATGATCTAGGTACAACATAAATAATATAAAATTGGTTCTATCGTTCATATCATGACAACAGTCGTGAAGTTGCCAAGTCATGGAAGAATTGTTGCAACAAAACAACAATAGCAATCCATAAGCTGAGCAGTTGGCATGCACAAGTCCAACAACCTGTATATGTTGCCATGGTTACGTCACAGGCAAAATCAGTTCTGGAATTCTATATATTGATGTATCAGAGTCATTGATGAATAATGTCTAAGCTCTCAGAACTATTTACCAAAAAACTTCTTTCCCTTTATAAGAGAGGAAGCCTCTGTATTTGTATTACATGTGAAATCTGTTTGACAGGGCGAAGAGTATGGATTATAGATGTTGTGATGATCTTAGTATTATTTGTAGATGCTGAACATACTAGAACTGGATTTCATTCAAGACTATCAACGGCAAAACACTCCCATGTCTTTGTAACAGATTCTGTGTCAGAGTCACTTTGCGGATGCGTGTTTATGAGTGTTTGACCACAAAGTCACGTAAAGCTCATAGAAATCGTAATAATTCCTTTGACAAAAAAGGTACACGATGTGACACCATTCCACATAGACACAGCCTAAGTAAAATCGTTAAAATATGAAAACAAAATTCAACACTCCAGTCTTCACTCCTAACACTGTACAAATTTTATGTACACTTATATACACGGCGAGGCGTCTTGTGAGACATCTCCAAAACAAGTATTGTCAACGTTGGCAGAAGATCCTGGTTGAGAAGGAAATTGAACATATCTCCAATGTCAATCAGTCGATGACAACTTCCTGATAAGTTAACTATCTTATGGTTTGCTGTTGTTGATAAACAGACTTTTGGGGACAGGTCTTCTGAAGTTAGATTTGAACTTTCTGAAACCATGTTTCTGAAGGAGGAAAGCGTGGAAATTGTTTGCAGAGGACCGGGATCTCAGGATAAGGGCAACTGTAAAACAAAAAGTAAAGAACGTTAAAGCCAAGACACTACACCCACCCACATGTATTCATACATACATACATACATACATACATACATGCATACATACATACATACATACATACATACATACATACATACATACATACATACATACATACATACATACATACATACATACATACATACATACATACATACATCTTTTTTTTTCAACCACATTAACTTTTCAGTTTTAATTCCATGTCATCACGAACGAGACTGACAATGAGCTCGTCGGAGACATATACGGAAGTGTGTGTGAACATACACACATACATAGCGCCAAGTACTGTCTGGTCCTAAGATTAGTACAAACTGTATATTATAAATGTATCACTATATCTCTGTTAACTCAATAAACCGATTACCATTATCATATTATTACATACATAAAGTACATACATACACGAAAAGGCCATTGCCCAATTATAAGAGAGAGGCCCCAGCCTAGACATGCACCCACCCTTCACCCATTCCACACCCATATATTTTCCCTTCCATCTTAGCTCCTTTGAATGAAGGACCATCCTTGTCTCCCGCCCACTATCTGGGTCAGGAGAAACTCAACAAGACACAGCACCTTCACAGTAGGACCCGACACCTAAGCTGGTTTATCCTTTCCCAGATATCCGACTAACTAGTCTCAAACCTAGAAAAAGGCTCTAGAAACTTGTACGGACGTAAGTGTGACTTCGAAGGACCACTAACTAACCCCAAACCGAGAGGAATGTTTTAGAAACCTTTACGGACTTGAGTGTGACTTTGGAGGGGATATAGTAACTTAGGAGGAGCTGACGCCAAAAGGGAATCGACTTACAGTCTGGTGCCGAAGTTGGGATTGGGGCCGTCGAAGTTCCTGCCGAAGCGAGCTGCTGCTCTGCGGGAACGACGGTGGACCTGTAAGGCAAGAGGAATATTGGAGATCGAAAAAGGGAAGCTTTCTCAGGGCCATGAGGTTTCGTTATGATTAATTGTATTAATTACTATCATCATTTCGTATTAGTTTATCTAATCTTTTATTCTTTATTGATTTGTAATCATTAATCATTCATTCTTCTATTATTGTAATTGTTATAATTTAAATTATTTTACTTGTAATTACAAGGTGTTATTTCATTTCTCTATTCACGAAATAATTATTTTGTTATTGACTTTTTGAAGTACCCTGTATCCTAACCGAAGGTTTTTTAATCAACTCCTCATAGCCAGATCTAACCTTAATCATCATTAGCGTAAACTTACTAGCACTACAAATGAGGGTTGGGCACTTACAAGGTTTGAGAGGACGTCTCCGTAGGCGGCTGCTCTTCTGGCCACCCCATGGGTTGCCCGCTCGAGGGACAATGGGGACGGCGCTGCGCGGGCACTGGGGGCGCAGGCAACCACGCTGCAAGAACAGAAGCGCTGGTGAACTACAGTCCGTGACGACAAGAACAAGGAAGAGAATTATCAGTTGGAGATAGGTCAGTTATCCTTTATGTTAGCTGTTGTGTATAGTGTATGCATTAGCACACACACACACACACACACACACACACACACACACACACACACACACACACACACACACACACACACACACACACACACACACACACACACACACACACACACACACACACACACACGACACCACTCGATGGCCTAGTGGTAGTGTTCGTGGCCGCTACTACGGTGGTCCGGGTTGGAGTCCCGCCCAGTGCTGAAATAATTTCAGTATCGCTATGCTACGAGTCGTTACTCCAACTGTTGTGGGCGGGGAGTTGGGTGTGGGTGTAAAGGTCACAGCATTACCCATAGATCGGTCACATATATGAGCTCTGAGCTCTCTTCTGGGAGGGAAAAGCTGTCGATCACGAGTCCAACACATGATGTAAGACCTTGGTTGTGAATCACAAGTACTACGCTCCCGCGCATACACACAATACGCACACTCGCGCCTAAGCACACCCAAAACAGACAGGTAGTGTGCGACGTGCACACACACTATGCTTTGTGAAAATGGTGCGAGCACAGTCACAGCATCTTCTTGGGGTCTGTCCCTTGGTCTCCTGTGTGGAACGCAGGCCTCTCTCCAGTCCGAGACCGATGGAGTCTGCTCGCCTTCGCGCATGCGCCAGTCGCTGCTGGCAGTCGAACACGCACCAACGTTTTCTTTCGAATGTGTTACTTTGTTACGTCACATTTACGCATGTATGTCACAATGACATGATTGACATTATTAGTTCACATGTTACCATATTGCGTCATGTGTTACGTTACGTGTTACTTGGTGTCCATGTGTAACAGTCCCAGTATACTTACCACGCAAGGCAGAGAAAAACCAGAATGATTTTCGGGTCCATTGTTGTTACGATGTGGGCGAGTGAGCGAGTGCGGTTAGACGACTTGGCCTGGATGTGATTCCTTCGCTTGTGCTTTGGGTCGACGGCGGACGCGGCTTCTTATATACCTACCTGAGTGCCGAGGGAGTGACGACGCAGTAACCTTGCTGGACAGGAAAAGGTCATTTAACCCAAGACAAGGGCACGTGTGGACTGCGGGGAAGGGGAAGGGGTTAAATGTGGTCTTCAGGGGTGTTCCCCGTCCACGGAACTGGCGGTTCTGGGGGTGGGGGTTAAGTGATTTAGACATGAAAGTTAAAAGAGGAATTTCATGTTAACGTGCCGTACACACTCGCGCGCGCACACACACATACAATATATATATATATATATATATATATATATATATATATATATACATATATATATATATATATATATATATATATATATATATATATATATATATATATATATATACACAGTGGCGGCAAAAAAAAAGTTGACATTCAGGATTTTAGGACAATAAAAATCAAAAGTAGGTTTCGAGGGATCACATGCTCACTTGCTGAGATATTCATGAGTGCAACCACTTCATGCATGATGGTGCTCCCTCTGACAGGTAGTGAAAAAGTTCCTTTCTGACCGTAATATTAGTGTTTTTGAGTGGCCAGGCAACTCCCCTGACCTAAACCTTATTGAAAATGCCTGGAACCAAATGAAAGACAAGCTGGAAAAGTCGCGACACACAAGCATCCCTGTCCTGAGGGAGGAGCTGAAAAAGATGTGGGCGACAATGGACGCCACCTACTTTACCGAACTTGCCAACTCGATGCCCAGAAGGATCCAGATGGTTATCAAGAATAAGGGTAACATGTCAAAATATTAAGTGTAGGACCAAAGTGGAAATAAAAGGCCAGTAAGTGGTACTTATGATTTTTATTGTCCTAAAAATCCTAAATGTCATTTTTTTGCCGCCTATATATATATATATATATATATATATATATATATATGTATATATATATGTATATATACATATATATATATTGTATATATGTATATATATATATATATATATATATATATATATTAAATTAAACTATTTCTCTTGGTGTCTATTCAATTCTGTCATGTCTGTGTATGTATATATATATATATATATATATATATATATGTATATATATACATATATGTATATGTATATATATGTATATATATATAAATATATATACATATATGTATATGTAAATATATGTATATATATATATATATATATATATATATATATATATATATTTATATATTCAGAAGAGTATTTTCCATGTGTCTTATTATGAACTTGGTCTCCTTTGAAAAGAAGTTTATGACTTCACAATAGGTAGTCATTATAGCGAGCTCGCAGTTTCATGTACAAAACTCTTGTTCAGTAGATTGGGATATTCTTACTTTGTGGTAAGGGAAGAAAGTTCCGGAGAATGGAGTGATTGTATTACATTTGATATATTTGTGTCCATACTTGCTCTTGACTGCGGGAGGTTACAGGATAACTGGTAGAGTTTACCGGGTAGCTCGGGCTATGGCGGGTTGTTGTATGGTTGGGAAATCCTCCGGTTTCGGGTTGTGACGAAATGCTTGGTTTTGTGGTGTTTTGTGGGGGTTTGTTGCGTGCTTAGGTTAGTGGCAGTTATTATCATGCTTGGGAGTGCCTTAAGGTCCTTTGCTTGTGTGTTTGATTTTGGGCTCAACTCTTTGATATATAATGTCTCTCAGATTAGGAGGTGTTTATTGTCTGTACATATATCCAAAATATATGTACTTTCCTGTAGGATATTTCTAGTCATTACTATGCCATGTTCATCTCTTAGGTGTTTTTTCTAGTGGATCCTGATGTAAGGTGGTATGGAGGGCGACGGGATAACCTCATTGTCTTCATGGCAATGTAAGTGGAGGGGAGGGCTTCACAGTTCCCTCTGGTATATTTGAACCTATAAATGACATGTGACTTCGAAAGTTCCTTTCTGTCTTGGTGCTGACTGTTCTTAAGTAGGAGGTGGCTTGTTTTATAATAAATATTTAAGTTTAATATTTTCTCTGGGTTGACTGGTTTGATATTTTTCTTGATATATATATATATATATATATATATATATATATATATATATATATATATATATATAAATATATATATATATATCTTTTTTTTTTTTTTTTTTTTTTTTCTTTTTTTTCATTGTGCGTTCTTCACCCTTCACCCTACCCATCCATTTGATTCTTGGTCTACCCCTCAGGTTCACTCCATCCACCTTTGCCTTCCACACCTCTTTTTTCTAGTTTTTTCTCATTCATTCTTTCCACTTGCTCAAAACATCCCAGTATTCTTTCATCTTCCCTATCTGTCAGGTGCCTTTCCACCCATGCTCTCCTCACTTGTGGCGTAATCTTAAGTGTGCTGATCTCGCATTCACTTAGTTTGTGGGTTCGAATCCCACACTTTTCTCCGACTTCCAGCAGAGACTATTGTTACCTGCCCCTCCTGGTGTAGGCTCCTCACCTACTCTTTTCCACACTCCCTCATTCCTCATTATATATATATATCCTCATAACACCCAGCATACTTCTCAGACACTTCTTTTCTGCCTCCCATATATTTCAAGTCTGTCCCATACAGTGTCGTAAGCGCAACCAACCCTTCACACAGTCGTCTCTCCGCATCCACCCCCAGATAGCTATTTCTCATGACACTTTTAGTTCCTCCAAGATTTTTACTTGCTTCCTTCGCTCCACTACAGTTTACCTCCACCCCGACTCCTCCATTTCCTGCTACATGCGACCCCAAATATCTAAAACTTTCCACTTCCTCTAACCTCTCTCTTCTAAGATTTACCTCCAGCTGACTGCCATCCTCACCTCTTGTATGTCTCATCACTTTACTTTTACCAACACTTCCTCCTTTTGCATACCTTCCCAAACTCCGTCACTAACTGCCTTAGTCCCTCCTCTGACCTCGACACAAGTGCAGTGTCATCAGCAAAGTCAACTGTTGAAATTACTGTGCTTATAATATCATCGAGGACATTGTAACAAAAGAGAAACAAAGTTAATATGAACAGTTTAGTATTCTGCGTTTCCCAATCACTAATGCCCATCCTACTGAAATAGCAGGAATTTTAAGAACCATTGCTTCTTTCAGTAAATTGTCGAATGCCACAGTGCAAATATTTCATGTAACTAGGGTACATTGTCTATTTTTTTAATCGGTCATACACCTCGAAGGCTACGTGAATGCACCTAAAGCATTTTTATTGTTTGAGGGTATGGAGCCATTGATGTGATATGTCATACAATCGCTCCGAGTAATTTGACAAAGATGTAATCAAATCTTTGTATTTTTGCCACGTAACCTTAAAGAAACTGAGTATTGTCCACTCGTGACCTCAGCTCAGTCCACTCGTGACCTCAGCTCAGTCCACTCGTGACCTCAGCTCAGTCCACTCGTGACCTCAGCTCAGTCCGCTCGTGACCTCAGCTAGAGACCTCGTTTTTCTGCACAGACACCAGCTAGTGAATACCTGTGAATTTTATATCTCCGAATAGTGTTAAGTGATTGTGTTGTGTTTTTGTAATTGTATACGTATAGCGCTATACAGTTACAGATATAAGATAAAGTGCAGGGTTCTATTTAATTTCAAAACAGTTTTCTGTTACCGTATTCCAAAGGTAGGAGAAATAGTATAAGGTAAGCAGAGTAAGCTTCGCGTATTTAGTTTATTAGAGACCGCTTTGATTTGTTGTTGTTGTTGATTTGTATTTTCTCTTTGCCGTTTTTATTGCTAAAGGGGGAGCGAAATGGCTTGTGAAGGTTGCGTGAACCTAGAGGTCCGTCTCAGGATGTGTGAGGAGGCAATTCGGCTTCTCAGGAGTGCGCTCCGTGAGAAGAGTGAACCCTCCCCACAACCCAAAGAGCGTTCCACTTCTTCACCTACTGTCACTGCCATGAGCGAGTGGCGCTCCGTGGGGTCCCGTTTGTCGAGCCCGCGTTCGGTAGACGTGTGCCCTGTGGAGCAACCGCTGGCTCTAGTCAATCGTTTTGCTCTACTGGAGGATGAAGTGGCTGAAAACCAGGAGTTCTTGGTGGTGGGGGACTCCATGGTTCGAGGCTATGACGACATCCTGCAGCGAAAGACTAAGCGACGTTGCAAGCTTGTATGTCAACCGGGCCGTGGGATCGCCGATTGTACCCGGTCCATCAGGGAGCAAGGACGGAAGAACACGGTTACGATTGTACATACGGGTAGTAACGATGTAGGTAGGGTGAGATCAGAGGAGCTTGTTCGGAATTACAAGGTCCTCCTTCAGGAGATGAAGGAACGTGGGAGCCGTCACGTAGTCTGTGGGATCCTCCCGAGGATCTACGCAGGTTCGTGTTGGAACAGTAGAGCCATAGGGATCAATGATAGGATATCGCAGTTGTGCACACAATTGGGATACCACTTTCTTGATCCTTGGTATCTCTTTTCTAGGCGCCATGACCTTTACGCTTCTGATGGGATCCACCTTACCCGCAGAGGCAAAGATGTTCTTACAAACCTCATTGTGGGAGTTTGTAATGAACCAGCTCCTTTTTTAGGGTAGAAGGCCAAAGGGAAGGGGAAATAGAATGTACTTGGGAAAACAGTGTAGAGTATAGCATTAATGTAGAACAATGTACCAGTATAGGACAAAATATAATTTTAGGATATAATGTCGCTAGAGGACGAAATGTCACATTAGGATATAATGTCATAGGACAAAATGTCGCAATGGGATATAATGACAGTGGAGGACAAAAGATCACGATGGGAAGTAATGATAAAGGAGAACAAAATATCACGATAGGATGTAATGATAATGGAGGAGAAAATATCACGGTAGGATATAATGTCATTGAAGGCCAAAATGTAATTTTAGGAAGGGATACCGGACAGAATGTCAATGAAGGCCAAAATATCATGATAGGATGTAATATCGCTAGAGGACGAAATGACACATTAGGATGTAATGTCTTAAGACAAAATGTCACAATGGGATGTAATGACAGTGGAGGACAAAAGATCACAATGGGAAATAATGATAGTGGAGACCAAAATATCACGATAGGATGTAATGATAATGGAGGAGAAAATATCACGGTAGGTTATAATGTCAGTGAAGAACAAAATATAATTTTAGGAAGAGATACCGGACAGAATGTCAATGAAGGCCAAAATATCAAGATAGGATGTAATGACAGTGGAAGACAAAAGATCACGATGGGATGTAATTATAGTGGAGGAAAAAATATCACGGTAGGATATAATGTCACTGGAGGACAAAATATAATTTTAGAAAGGGATGCCGGACATAATGTCACTGAACGACGGGAGGCCGGCGTGAATCACGGTGACGTAGGGGGACAAAATGTACAAAATAGATCGGATGACCGTAATCGACCAGATGTCCGTGATGGGGGAAATGTTAATTTTGATAGGAGAAATGTTAATGAGGCATTGAATGTCAATGAAGGACCAAATAATAATAATATAGAGCAAGGCATAAATAAAAACAAAATGATAATATAAGACATGATATTGAAACTCAAAATGTGTCAAAAAGAAATAATCAGGAGTTTCTTAAAACTATGTACTTTAATGCTCGTAGTATTAGGAACAAATTTCAAGAAATACAGGCGTATGTCAAAAGCAAAAATCTCGATATGATAGGAATAACTGAGACATGGTTAAATGGTACAGAGTTCGAAGCTGAATTTAATATTGCGGGATTTAAACACTTTCATCAGGATAGAAACCACAAGAAAGGTGGGGGTGTTCTATTGTACGTTAAAAACAATGTTCATGCTTGTGTTTTAGAGAAAGTGAAACAGGATGCATATGACAGTTTGTGGGTTGAGTTAACCCAAACAAATGGACAAAAAATGAATATAGGTGTAATATATAGGCCAAAGACATTATCATTAGCAGACGACAAACTGTTATTTCAAGAACTGTCTAGTTTCTGCAACCGGGATTTATTGATAATGGGTGATTTCAATTTTACTGACATTGATTGGATGACCCTTGAACATGGCCATATAGGTAGTCGCTTGATTGATTTTCTTGGTGACAATTACTTAATTCAGCATGTAAAAGAGCCCACAAGATATGGAAACTTACTCGATTTATTGATCACTAGCCGCGAAAGCATGGCAACTGATGTAGAAGTCGGTGAATCTGTTGCAAATAGCGATCACAACTTAGTCAGATTCAAACTCCTAAACAATTTTAGAATAGATACTTGTGCTTCTAAAATACCCGATTTCAGTAAAGCTCAGTTCATAGAACTACGTCAGGAGCTTCAGCTTACAGATTGGGAGGAAAAATTAAACGAAAGGCCTGTAGATCAGATGTGGGAAATATTTCAAAATACGCTCACTAAGATGATTCAAACTTACATTCCTTTTAAGGACAGACGTCCCCCAAATCAGGCTCGCCCAAAGTGGATCGACAAAGAAACTGAAAAAAGTATTGCTAAAAAGAGACAGGCTTATAAGAAATATAAGTGCTCGGGTGCATCTAATGACTATGAAACTTATGTATCAATACAGAGAGATTTAAAAAGGACAATAAGAAAAAGAAAACGACAATACGAAATGAACATCGCTGAGAAATCCA
This sequence comes from Oratosquilla oratoria, assembly GCF_046742065.1. Classification (NCBI taxonomy): domain Eukaryota; kingdom Metazoa; phylum Arthropoda; class Malacostraca; order Stomatopoda; family Squillidae; genus Oratosquilla; species Oratosquilla oratoria. The sequence continues at coordinate 33,030,761 of NC_134781.1, read as the reverse complement.
AAGAGAATCCCAAAGAATTCTATAGTTACATTAGAGATAAAAAGGTTGTTAGGAATCACATTGGTCCACTATTATCTGCTGACGGTCAACTTGAATATTCAAATGAAGGAATGTGTAATCTCTTAAACAATTATTTTAGCTCGGTATTCGTAAACGAAACACCTCAAAGTGAATTCCAAACTGAAACCTGTGAAAAGTCTGGGGTAAACTTACTCACTACGGTAAATATAACAAAAGAAAAAATTAAAAGGTGTATAGACAAACTCAAAGTTAATAAAACGCCAGGGCCTGACGGTTGGCATCCAAGAATCTTAAAGGAAATGAAAAATGAGATTGTTGTTCCATTAGAAATTATTTTCAAAAAATCCATCATATCCGGAGATGTCCCAAGAGAATGGAAGCTAGCTAACGTTACTCCCATATTCAAAAAAGGTGACAAAAAGAAACGAAATAACTATAGGCCTATAAGTTTGACTTCAATCGTAGGAAAAATAATGGAAACTATCATCAGAGATGATATCGAATATCATTTAGAAAGTAACCGTTTGATAAATGATAGCCAGCATGGTTTCAGACGGAAACGTTCTTGCGTGACTAATTTACTCGAATTCTACAACACAGTTATCTCGAATTATGACAAAAGAAACAATATAGATTTAATATATCTAGACTTTGCAAAAGCTTTTGATACCGTCCCACACGAAAGACTACTTACTAAATTAGCTTTGCATGGAATAAGTGGTAGCCTATTAGGTTGGACTAGTAATTGGTTGAAAGGTCGAAAACAGAGAGTTGTTTTAAATGGAAAAACTTCTGGATGGAAAAATGTTGCAAGTGGAGTTCCTCAGGGTTCCGTTCTTGGGCCACTTCTATTCATAGTATATATAAATGATATAGACAATGGACTAAAATCTACTGTTTCCAAATTTGCTGATGATACAAAACTGTGCGGAGTGGCAAATGATCACTCAAACCAATTAGATATTCAAGAAGATTTAGATCAATTACAGCAATGGTCTGAAAAGTGGCTAATGAAATTTAACACAAGTAAATGCAAGGTAATGCACATAGGTAAAAATAACAGTAAGTACGATTACAAGTTATTTGGAAATTCGTTAACAAAAGTGGATAGTGAAAAAGATCTCGGCGTAATTATCAGTAACGACCTCAAATCATCCAAGCAGCGTATTTCAGCCTCTGAGAAAGCAAATAAGATTCTGGGATTGATTGCGCGATCTTTTGATTTCAAAAGTCCATCACTGATTAACAAGCTATATAAATCGTTAGTTCGTCCACATTTGGAATATGCTGTTTCCGTATGGTCACCGAATCTCATTAAAGACATTGACAGACTGGAAAAAGTACAACGGCGAGCCACAAAACTGATTCCAAATATCAAAAATAAATCATACGAAAATCGACTTAAGCACATGAATCTGTTTTCCCTAAAAAAGCGTAGACTCAGAGGTGACTTGATACAGGTCTTTAAGATTTTAAAGGGAATTGACAACATCAAAAGTGACAAAATTTTCACATTGAATGAGAATCAGACAAGAAACAATGGTCTCAAACTGTCCGGAAATAGATTCAATTTGGAAGTAGGTAGAAACAACTTTGCCAACCGTGTAGTTAATGAATGGAATAAACTTCCTGCACAGGTAGTGCAATGTAGTTCAGTTCGAAGCTTTAAGAATCATTTAGATAAATACCTAAGTAAGATGCTGTAATTATTATATTTTATTTTATATTATTTGTTTTTGTTTTGTTATAATTTGTCTGTCTGATTTTCATTTATTATTAGTTATATGTCAATTTATTATCATTTACTATTTACCTGTTTGTTTGTTATTCAACTATACCAATACATTTATTTATGTATTTTAATTGTTATTTACATTGTTATAGTTTTAATTTATTATTAATATGATTTTTTTTTTTTTTTTTTTTTTCATCCGACCTAGAAATGGATCAAAAGGTCTCCTGTCGGCATGCTTTGCCTTTGTAATCCTTTGTAACGACATTTTTCATATTTGATGTCAATGGCTTTCTACAATACTTCAAAAATAACAAACTATACCAACATATATCAGTGGATCAGTGATGTAAAACGTGACATACAATACCATAAATAACATTGGGTATTTTTTTTCACAAAAGGTTTGTTTCTCTTAAAATTTTTAGCTATCCTAGGGCAAACTTTTACGCTGGTTCCAAATATATACTTGCTATGCTTTTATCATCGGCCGTTTTAATGATATAGAAAATTAAACTAATATGAAGAAATGTACGGGGTACGGAAAACACAATTGTCGTTACAATATACCTTTTTTTCCAGGTTTATAATATAAATATTGACGTTCTTGACAATGGCTACAAGAGGATGTAGGAATTTACCAGATTCATTCTATTATGCGTGTGGTTTCTATGTTGGATCTAAACATGTATCACATAGAAATGTGAAAGGTGCGAAGTGCTGGATTGCTTATACCGGTAGACTGTATTTTGGAATGAGTATGGATGAGCAAGGAAAACCATGGGCCCCTCATGTGATATGTGGAAGTTGTCGATCAAATTTAGATGCATGGTTGAAAGGTGCAAGAAAAGCAATGCCATTTGCTGTGCCAAGAGTTTGGTGAGAGCGTAGTAGGATTTGATTTAATGCAATGTTGATTATAATATCGTATATTTTCAAAGTTTTTAGGTATTTGGCTAGAATGTGGTTTTGATATATTGGAGTAGGTGTGTTTTTAGTCTGATTTCACTCTACTCAAGAATATTCAGCATTGTAAAATTTAGACTTCTTTAAAAGGAGTTAAAAAAATACTGGGCCTGTTTTAACTTGCATGCATGCGTTGGCTCCCCTACTTATCTTTCATACAGTGGCAAATTTATTCTCATCTGTTACTGACAGGTCACGTATACGACTTTAAAATCTGTAATGATATTTTATCATCTCCTCTATCGCAGGATATCAATTCATACTGTAATTTGAATGGGTGTGGAAGACCACGCGGTACAACACTGACATGAGTTGGCTGATTAGGTTCCTCACTTAGGAGTTAGTTTAGAATTAAGGAGTGCCCTTGGCACGGGTCCTCTGGGTCCCTCCCGTGGCCCTCTAGTTGAGAAACATTATTCCTTCCAGAATATTTGAGAACTCAAAACCTGACATGATGGCGATATCTTGGTCACAAATGACCCTGATTAGGTGTTGCACTGAGCATTCAAGGCGCAAGAGCCAATCACGAGCAGTTGTGATGAAATACTGCTATAATGGGATTATAAGAGGCTAGTAGATTGAGGTGGGTGGGTGGGTAGATGGGGGTAGGTGGCGAGAAGTTCATTTTACGACTTAGATGATTTGAAACAATGGTCGCTCAGGAGTTGCAAAGTTGCATATTTTCGCTCATCGTCCAGTGTTTGTGGATACGAGCTAGGGTATCGATAGAGGTGCTGATGTTTCGAAATGTTAGCGCTAAGCCACTTCGGTTCGTGACAAGAGTGCTTGTGTAGGCAGTGTTGCTTGAGACAGTGTAACAGCCTTTCTGATTGGAGAAAGGGGTGGAGGAGGAGAGAAATTGTTGGTACACGGAGGTAAAGTCACGCCCTTAAAGGGTGGCACTTGTTTATAACGTTCAAATTTATTGGATGAATTAAATAGTGACGTCGAAGCAGACTTGGCTTGGTGGGTGTAAGAGGATCCCAGGTGGGAATCCTCTGGTGTACCTAAGACCATACGTTGTACCAGAATTCGTGAAGAAAATGAAGAAAAGTTTAAGTTCAATTTAATTCACCTTCGTTACAGAGGAATGGAACTTGACTAAAAGCATACATTACGAAAGAGGCATGGGGCCTACAGATGGGTGACTTACAATATTACAATGATAAAAAGAAAGTGAAGAAAGTTGTAAGTGAATAAAGAATTACAATATCACAGAAGGGAACTAAAAAAGTTAGTAGCAGCAGAAATAACAGTGGTGGCAGCGGTGTGATGAACCTCTTCCAAAGTGATTTTAAACAAGACTAAGTTAAAAGTGAACGGGTACACCAATCGACTTTGAAAACAGTGCACACAACACAACCACCCAATGTACAACTACAACCAAGCGTATGTTAATTTCAAGGACGAGGGACGAGGAGTCTTCATACAACGAATGGAACGAGGCGATCTTCAAGGCGAACTTCAAGACGATCTTCAAGACGATCTTCAAGGCGATCAACTACAAAGCAGCAGTGAACAAAAATTGACGAGGAACGACGAGGTTGACGAACGACGAGGTTGACGTACGTAAGGAAGACTACGTGGAGGCAGTCAAGTCAAATCAACTTACTGAAGTTATGAATAACACTAATAACACAGTACTTAGGCATGAGGTTCATACCTCAAATATAAACATTCCTAAATTCACCGGTGATGAAAACACCTTAGAAGTTAATAAGTTTCTTAACATGATAGATACCTTAATTGTAAGCAAAAATATAACAGATGAAAAAAGGGAAATGGAAAATTTAAAAGAGAATGTAGACCCTGTGAAAGGTAGCGCTAGCTTTATCATAAATTTCCAGCAAATGGATGATATCAACAAATTTGAAGAGTATACAGAAATCTTTATTAGACATTTTATGTCAAAGTGTGATCAGGATCCTATCAGGTCTTTGATTAGAATGATCAAAGAAAGATTCAGATTGGATAGAAAGATCTAGTGATAAAATGAAAGCTTCTCAGGTAATAAAATTAATCACATTTGGCTTGTTAACAAAAACTCTGATGACTTAACGGCAGAAAAGCTGTATAAAGATCTCAAGTCAACTATGAATTTAGGTGAGGTACATTATCTTCTTCACGGGTACAGTGAGACCAGAATTAGTAATTCATATGTGATGACAGTGGGGTAACAGAAAGAAACTAGAAACTCTAGAAGTGAGTATAGGAAAAGAGAATTTTGACATAAAGTTAGAAGCACATCAAAGGATACCAGAATTGTATGTTACAATTGTGATACTTGGGGGGAATAAAGCACAAGGCTGTTATTATGGAACTATTTGTAGAAATTGCAAATATGAGGGACGAAATTAATTTAGTTGAGGAAACCCTCCTTTCTGTATGTATAATCTAAAGATAGGACATAGAACACATGAATGTAGAAATTTCGTATGCACCACGAAACAAGAGGAAAAACCCCAGACACAGAATAAACCAATATTACAGAACTCCCCATATATATATACAAATAGACAGTATTGTGTTAAGGATAAGAGTGATAGAAGGGTGAAAGAAAACTCCAACATCAAAGATAGTTATAAACTGACAATTACAATTGGAAGGACTTCTGTAGGACCTCTCATTGCTGGTAGTGTTCAATAAACCTATTCAAATATTTATTGATACAGGATCTGTAGTTAATGTTATAACTAGTAGAGTTTTAAACCAGTTGAAACCAGGAGTGAAAATCTTGGAACCAATCCATTACTCACTGCAAGGAGTAACTGGAAATCAGTTAAAAACATTAGGTAAGGTTGAACTAGAAGTCATCTTATATACAAATGAACATTTGCACATTCCAGTGATAGTTGTAGAAGAATCTGTTTTTCCAGGAGATTTATTGATAGGATTTGCAACTATGAGAAAAGAGAACATGGTCATATGTCCTGCTGACTTAGGGATCTTAGTGAAATCACAGTTAATTTCATTTTTAAATCAACCAGACTTAAGACCAGTGACAGGAATCAAAGAATCCCTAGAAATAGATAGGAAAGATAACATTTTTATTTTAGATAACGAGGCCGAGCGGTCCAGACCAACAGAAAGTAAAGCCACATATAGTGAACCCAACTCAGATGTTCAAGAAATCCCAGAAATTACTAATTCATCAACTACAAATGAAGCCTTGCAAATTGTGGATGGTGGCGTAATAAAGTCGACATTATTACACTCCAGAGCAATTAACATGACAAGTGCAATTCAAAGGAGTCACTGTAGACTGAAATTTTAACCATCCCAGAATCAATTAGATTAAAAGGTTTGAAATTGGACTCAGGGATTTATAAGTCAAATAAGAACATGGTAGAAATATTAATGATTAGTACTTTGAATAAAGATATAGTCTTAAGGAAAGGTACACAAATAGTGTGTTTTCTGGCGTGTGCAATACCCATTAAGATTTTAAATGAGAGTACTGAGGAGGTGGCATTTCCAATTTCATCAATCTGTTCAGTTCAGTAAGAAACAGAGTTAGGAAAGAAATACAAGTACCAACTAGAACCTACTAGTTGCCCTGAGTTGGATGAAAGCTTAGTTGCTTTGCTCGTGAAGCACAATAAAGCAATTGTTTTGCCGGGGGACGCCTTAGGCAAAACAACTGTTATAAAACATTATACTAAATTAAAACCAGGTACTCAGTCTATTTATATTCCTACCTACACAGTTCCTCACTCTAAACTAGCCATTGTAGATAAACTCATCATCATCCTTTGATTCTGGTGCCAAAATCAGATGATACTATGCGCCCAGTTATTGATCATAGGGAACTGAATAAGCACACTATAAGTGACCGGTTACCATTGCCAGTGATAGGATACATTCTTAGAAGTTTGGGAACTGAGAATAGATATTTTAGCACTATAGATATCAAATCTGCTTTTGGCAAATAGAGTTGCATGAAGACTCACGAGAGTTCACAGCATTTTCTACTCCAACGGGACATTATGAGTTCAAACGATGACATTTGGGTTATGTAATAGTCCATTAACTTACATGAGATTAATGAATACAGTTCTAGATGGGTTGTTAGGAAACACTGCCAGTGTATTTCTAGATGATATTTTGATAGTTTCCCAAACAGCGGCTGAGCACTTTAAGAAATTAGATTTTATATTCTCAAGACTAGTTGAAGCAGGATTGAAAGTGAAATTAAGAAAAATATATGTAAGTTCTTGCAGGACAGTGTTATTTATTTGGGACATAAGATAGACAGGCATGGGCTTAGTACACAGAATTCAAAGGATGAAGCAGTAAAGAATTTTCCAGTTCCAAACAATGTAAAAAAAAAGTTAGAAGTTTCTTGGGATTGACAGGATATTATAGAAAATTTATTCAACGATATGCTGACATTGCTAATCCATTAAGTTCTTTGTTGAGGAAGGACTCAAAGTTCATGTGGGGACCTGCACAACAGCAAGCTTTTGACAAGTTGAAAGATAAACTCACGAGTTCTCCAGTTTTAATATTTCCAGACTATGATAAAGAATTCATTCTTTGTACTGATGCATCTGACATAGGGTTAGGAGGCATACTTATGCAAGAGAGAAATGGAACTTTGAAACCAATAGCTTACACATCTAGACTTTGTAATAGCGCAGAGAGAAACTACTCTATAACAGAAAGAGAAACGTTAGCAGTGATATATTCATTAGAAAGTTTTAGAGATATGATACTGGGATATCCAATCAGAGTGTGGACTGATCATACAGCTATTCAGAACCTATTTAAGCATAAGAATCTTAGGAGCAGAGCTAACAGTGATGTTTGTTATTGATGAAGCTCTGAGGCGGACTGCTGGTCATGCGAGACCGTTGTCCAACAATGCAGTTCCTAAATCCGTTTTTTTTTTTTTTTATTGACGAAGAGAGGCTTTAAAGTCCAGAAACACTTTTCTGAATGGAGCGATATTGGCCATATGGATAGAAGCACTGCTAAACTACAGTCCAGTACATTTTTTTTTTCGAGTGCAGACATTTTATAGAAAAACCCAATATGCGGGATCAGATAAGATATACAAGATATGATCATTTATCTTTATTATTTAAAATATATATATAAACACCCATCATAGTTCAACATGATCTAGGTACAACATAAATAATATAAAATTGGTTCTATCGTTCATATCATGACAACAGTCGTGAAGTTGCCAATTCATGGAAGAATTGTTGCAACAAAACAACAATAGCAATCCATAAGCTGAGCAGTTGGCATGCACAAGTCCAACAACCTGTATACGTTGCCATGGTTACGTCACAGGCAAAATCAGTTCTGGAATTCTATATATTGATGTATCAGAGTCATTGATGAATAATGTCTAAGCTCTCAGAACTATTTACCAAAAAAGCTTCTTTCCCTTTATAAGGAAGGAAGCCTCTGTATTTGTATTACATGTGAAATC
>NC_134781.1:33005099-33017599 GCF_046742065.1 Oratosquilla oratoria | reverse complement strand
GGTTTGATATTTTTCTTGATATATATATATATATATATATATATATATATATATATATATATATATATATAAATATATATATATATATATATATATATATATATATATATATATATATATTTTTTTTTCATTGTGCGTTCTTCACCCTTCACCCTACCCATCCATTTGATTCTTGGTCTACCCCTCAGGTTTATTCCATCCACCTTTGCCTTCCACACCTCTTTTTTCTAGTTTTTCCTCATTCATTCTTTCCACTTGCTCAAAACATCCCAGTATTCTTTCATCTCCCCTATCTGTCAGGTCCCTTTCCACCCCTGCTCTCCTCATTTGTGGCGTAATTTTAAGTGTGCTGATCTCTCATTCACATATTTTGTGGGTTCGAATCCCACACTTTTCTCCGACTTCTAGCAGTGACTATTGTTACCTGCCCCTCCTGGTGTAGGCTCCTCACCTACTCTTTTCCACACTCCCTCATTCCTCATTATATATATATATCCTCATAACACCCAGCATACTTCTCAGACACTTCTTTTCTGCCTCCCATATATTTCAAGTCTGTCCCATACAGTGTCGTAAGCGCAACCAACCCTTCACACAGTCGTCTCTCCGCATCCACCCACAGATAGCTATTTCTCATGACACTTTTAATTCCTCCAAGATTTTCACTTGCTTCCCTCGCTCCGCTACAGTTTACCTCCACCCCGACTGCTCCATTTCCTGCTACATGCGACCCTAAATATCTGAAACTATCCACTTCCTCTAACCTCTCTCTTGTAAGATTTACCTCTAGCTTATTGCCATCCTCACCTCTTGTATGTCTCATCACTTTACTTTTACCAACACTTCCTCCTATTGCATACCTTCCCAAACTCCGTCACTAACTGCCTTAGTCCCTCCTCTGACCTCGACACAAGTGCAGTGTCATCAGCAAAGTCAACTGTTGAAATTACTGTGCTTGTAATATTATCGAGGACATTGTAACAAAAGAGAAACAAAGTTAATATGAACAGTTTAGTATTCTGCGTTTCCCAGTCACTAATGCCCATCGTACTGAAATAGCAGGAATTTTAAGAACCATTGCTTCTTTCAGTAAATTGTCGAATGCCATAGTGCAAAGATTTCATGTAACTAGGGTACATTGTCTATTTTTTTAATCGGTCATACACCTCGAAGGCTATGTGAATGCACCTAAAGCATTTTTATTGTTTGAGGGTATGGAGCCATTGATGTGATATGTCATACAATCGCTCCGAGTAATTTGACAAAGATGTAATCAAATCTTTGTATTTTTGCCACGTAACCTTAAAGAAACTGAGTATTGTCAAAATAACGACATTGTTCATATGTGATGTCAATGGCTTTCCACAATACTTCAAAAATAACAAACTATACCAACATATATCAGTGGATCAGTGAGGTAAAACGTGACATACAATACCATAAATAACACTGGGTATTTTTTTCACAAAAGTTTTGTTTCTCTTAAATTTTTTAGCTATTCTAGGGTAAACTTTTGCGCTGGTTCCAAATATATACTTGCTATGCTTTTATCATCGGCCGTTTTAATGATATAGAAAATGAAACTAATATGAAGAAATGTAAAATAAATTGTCGTTACAATTTTCTTTTTTTTCCCAGGTTTATATTATAAATATTGACGTTCTTGACAATGGCTACAAGAGGATGCAGGAATTTACCAGATTCATTCTATTATGTGTGTGGATTCTATGTTGGACCTAAACATGCATCACATAAAAATGTGAAAGGTGCGAAGTGCTGGATTGCTTATACCGGTAGACTGTATTTTGGAATGAGTATGGATGACCAAGAAAAACCATGGGCCCCTCATGTGATATGTGGAAGTTGTCGATCAAATCTAGATGCATGGTTGAAAGGTGCCAAGAGTTTGGTGAGAAAAAGAAAAAGAAAAAAAAATCATCACGATGATTGCTACTTTTGAAATCTAAATAATGTAGACATTAAACAGTTAATGTTCTGTGCTTATTCGAGAAGAAAGAAGCAAAGAAAATAATAAATAAGTGGGTAGATCAATTAATCAATTAATAAACAAAACAAAAAATAATAAAAGTTGACAAAAATGATTAGTACTCCTTTCTTTCCTGATGTCATGGTGGGAGTAGAAGAAAGGAGTAGTAATATGCTTCTTCCTTAGGGCACTCAGAATATTCAGTGCAGAATACTTAGAAGAAGAGTGTAGGTTTATTAAAGAGACTTTTTTACAACTAAAATTTCCAGGCCGCTAAGTTTCGGGAAGGCCGTAGGCAGCAGGGCAGCACAACAAAACGTCTCGTGTTGCCAACCAGCGACGTTACCACCAACCTGACTCATATCTTAAAAACCACCAATTTGGAAGTAGTGTGCCAGACCAGCAGGACGATCAAAGACATCACGAGGACGAGAACAAACAACAACCAAACACCGGGTACCAAAGCCGGTGTTTATCGTATTCCGTGCTCGGGATGTGATAAAGCTTACATCGGAGAAACGTCACGCGACCTGAATACACGAATATGTGAACACCGTTACGACGTCAGGCATGATGTCACCACCAATGCATGTGTGGCACAGAGGAACAGGGAAAACCACCTGATGGACTGGAAGAATACAGAGCTGCTGATACGAGAGCCCGACAAGGTCCGCAGGAAGTGTTTGGAAGCAGCGGTCATACAAGAAACCAACACTATTGAACAAAATAGGGGCATGTTTAACATCTCACCCCATATAATTCCTTTAATACCCTTGGCCAACAAAATTCTAAACCATCCTTTGTGAGCAATTTGCCGGCGGACGTTTGGGCCAGCCTTCTCAACCTCTCCCAGTATTCAATTCCCCTTCTCCTCCTCCTCCTCTTCCTCTTCCTTCCCCTCCCCTACTTCTTTCTTTCCCCGTTCCCTCCATTCCTCGTATTTGAAAAATCCGTAATAAGCGAAACGTCGTACAAATAAAGGCTCCGTCCTCACATGGTGTTTAACTCGTCAGTCTTGTCGTCAACTGCTACTTTCATGAAAAGAAGAGGATGTCCCCATGGAGATCGCCGGCTCCTGCAAACGATTATTAAGTCCGATATCCAGCCCAGACCGAGCATCGGGGCAAAACACATCTTTCCCACTAAGGCCAAGAGAGGGAGAAATCGAAGCAAATATGAAATAAATAAAAATTAAAAGAATAAAATAAAATGAAAATCGTCCAGTGGAATTGGTGAGGTGTTAGAAGTAAAGTGAATGACATTTTTTCAACTCTCTAATCAACCCCTCAGTTATATGTCTACAGGAAACATTCCTAAATCCCAGTATTCAATTAGAGCTGAAAAACTTTACCATCTATAGGAAGGACAGGTTCACCCCTGGAGGAGGGGCCGCAGTTGCAGTTAGCGACTGCCTTCCCCAAGTGGAGCTGCCACTATCTACAACCTTGGAAGCAGTCGCCGTCAAAACAAAAATACAGAACAAACTTGCGTCCATCTGCTCCAGATACTTACCTCCCGACCAACCATTCCCACTACAGGAGGTAAATAACCTAACAAGATAGCTACCCCACCATAAACTTATAGTCGGAGACTTCAATTCCCATCATCACTGTGGGGGAGTGATAGAACATGTGCTCGAGGGGAGTAGATAGAGGCAGTTCTGAACATAAACAACCTGGTCCTCCCAAACACTGGCGATCCCACTCGTGTGGACAATGCTAGGGGCACTTTTTCATGCACTGATTTATCCATATCATCTCCTGCGCTGTCTGACGACATAGAATGGACTGCGCATGACGACACCATGCTCAGCGATCATTTCCCAGTCATCCTAAAAATAGGGGGTGACCACGTTACGGCTGCTCTAGCCTATGGAGACAACCCACCCCCTCCCTGTCCCAAATTCTTTGTGACGAAAGAACTGGGAAATGTATCAGCGTACCACCAACGTCAACACCAGAGAGATGACAAAGTAGTCAATTTAACACTATCCATTTTGAATTCAGCGCATAAGCACATACCAAAGACCTCGGTATTTCACAAGCATAGAGTTCATTGGTGGAGATCAGACTGCAGAAAAGCACTTTGCAAGCGGAATAGGGTTTATCGAACTTCTAAAAAGAACCCAATTTTACCCAACTTGATTACTTTTAAAAAGGCGCAAGCAGAGACCCGTAAAATCAATAAACAGTCCGAGCGAAAGACTTGGCGTGATTTAATTTCGACAATCAACATGCACACCCCTCTAACGTAGATTTGGTCAGCCGTCCGGAGAATTGACGGCAAACATGCATCTACCATAAAGACTTTGACGATAAGAAACACATTTGTGGGTACGCCCACCGACATCACAAACATAATAGCAGGTACATTTACACAAACAAGCAATACAGATAACTATTCGCCAACATTCTTACAGCATAAACAAAGACTGGAAGCAGAGCCACTGTTCTTCCGTACACATACACACCACGAATACAATACTCCCTTCCAAATACATGAGCTTAAACAGGCTTTAAGCACGTGTAGAGGGACCTCTACTGGACCGGATGAGATTAGATATGAGATACTGCAACATCTAAATTCAATCTCGCTCAACAAATTACTGGAGCTATACAACGAAATTTGGATTAATCATGAATTTCCAGAAACATGGAGACATGCCCACGTCATACCTATTCTCAAAAAGGGAAAGGACCCAAAGAGTCCTCTCTCTTATCGCCCTATAGTGCTTACCAACTGTTTATGCAAAGTATTAGAACGTATGGTCAATAACAGATTAAAATTCATTCTCGAATCTGAAGATTTGATAGTTCCTGCCCAATGTAGTTTCAGGAAAATCGAAGTAGTCTCAACCATTTGGTCAACTTGGAACATGATATCCTTTCAAGTTTCGAGAGGAAAGATTTCCTTGTAGGTTGCTTCTTAGATTTAGAAAGAGCCTACGACATGGCATGACGACATGGTATCCTCGAAAAACTCTATGCACTTGGCCTTAGAGGGAATCTCCCTATTTTAATTCAAAACTTTTTACTAGAACGAACATTCTCTATCAAAATTCAAGGTTGCTTTTCATCAGTACGCATACAAGAAAATGGCGTACCACAGTTAAGTGTGTTGAGTCCCACATTATTTATGTTACTTATTAACGATATTCTACCTGCTTCACCTCGGAACCTTAAATACTCATTATACGCTGACGATGTCGGAATCTGGCATTCCTCATCAAACGCTAGTTTTTCCGGCTCTCACGTACAACTTGTCCTGGACTCGCTCCAGGAATGGTCTGACGAATGGGGATTTAAGTTTTCGGAAGTAAAGTCAACAGTGGTTGTATTTTCACGCAGAGCCCAAGCAGGAATCGATCTGCAATTACATGGAAATCCCATTCCAGTACAAAATTCAACCTTTTTCCTTGACCTGAAACTGGACTCCAGGCTAAACTGGAAAGCCCATGTAAAGTATCTAGTTGATGCGTGCAACAAGAGACTTTTTTTGCTACGCAAGCTAACGGGCACAAATTGGGGAGAAGATAGGAAATCCTTGCTAATTAGACTATGGGTGTCAGATTTATGGTTCGGCAACAAGAACCACATTACAACCCATGAACATCATCCAAAACAAAGGCCTGCGACTTGTACTTGGAGCACTACGCTGCACAAGAATCGAGAGGCTGGAAGTTGAAGGCAATGCCCCCGCCCCCCATCCACTACAGTACAGGCGCGAACTTACATTTCGCCACGTCGCCTAAGTGTTCCGTATCCCACGACATCCCTGCAAGCGGGCGGCGTCCCAATACGAACACTTTACCAACTCCAGTTTTAATCCCTTTTCCATCAGGATCCAATCCTTATGCAAGCAGTATTCAGTGCCACTGTGGTCTATTGAAAAATTGAAGCCGTTCCACATACCACCGTGAGAAAAGGTCACCCTTAACGTCAGCATCAACGAAGACCTCCAGAAGAAATCGTGCTCGGTAGAAGAACTCCGACAGAAGACCCTACAAGTCATCAACGGATACACTGGCCACAGGGCACTGTATACGGATGGTTCCAAGTGTGGCCGTAAGACAGGGACAGGGTTATATAGCTCCACAACCCGGATGATGTTCCGATTGCTGGACCATACGAGGAATTATATTGCCGAACTCTTTGGAATATACAAAGCGATAGAAAAGGCTCAATCTGACACACATAGTAACTTTGTTATTTTCTCAGATTCTTTGAGTACATTACAGTCAAGTAAGTCAGGTAACCAAATGGGGAATTTTCTCCTGGGCTAAATCTTTAGCGCACTTTCGACGACCAACAAGTCCATTATTCTCTCTTGGGTTCCCAGCCACATTGAAATTTCCGGGAATGAGAAAGCGGACACGCTGGTCAAATCTCCGTTAGAAAATGACTCCATTATAGATATACCCATAGACACAGGCACTTTCAATTCAATCTTAAGAAAACAATTACACGCCCAATGGCAACACCAGTGGGGCAATCTCCACATCACACATAAACAAAAGGAGCACATAACAGATTGGTCAACATCATACAGAAGCAATAGACGGGAGGAAATCGCCATAGCAAGGCTGAGGATGAATTCCACTCACATCACCCACCTAGATACTTATATCACTGGGGTATTTCTTCCCCAGCGCAACACCTGCAACACTATACTATCTATAAGACATATAGTCATACACTGCACGAAATATAGCATACAGCGCCAGGCGCTTATACATCATTGCAGACTCAACAAAATTTAGTTAAACGTGACAAATCTTTTGGCCAATGACTGTTTCCTTATTGACAAAGTAGTGTATTACTTGCGCACAACAGGACTGTTGTGGAAATTGTAATGGTAAACTAAACAGGATCGTAGGTTCACACCAAGCTTAATGACCCCCTTATGGGTCGATGATCTTAAGAAAAAAAAAAAAAAAAAAAAAGACAGAAAGGTAGCGAGCCCCTACGAAGAGTGATGTAGTAGGAACGCAGCCTCACCCAGACGCGCTTAATGGTTCAAGTTATAATCGATAGAATATTGTTCGTCTATTTTTGAAAAGCAACTGAATATCTTTATATATTCATGGTAATAATAGAAATGCTAGTTAAACAACCACTGTTTTTTTTAATCATAGTAGGATTTGATTTAATGCAATGTTGATTATAATATCATATATTTTCAAAGATTTTAGTTATTTGGTTAGAATGTGGTTTTGATATATTGGAGTAGAAGTATTTTTAGTCTGATTTTACTCTACTCAAGAATATTCAGCATTGTAAAATTTAGACTTCTGTAAAAGGAGTTAAAAAAATACTGGGCCTGTTTTAACTTGCATGCATGCGTTGGCTCCCCTGCTTATCTTTCACGCAGCGGCAAATTTATTCTTATCTGTTACTGACAGGTCACGTATACGACTTTAAAAACTGTAATGATATTTTGTCATCTCCTCTATCGCAGGGTATTAAATCATACTGTTATTTGAATGGGTGTGAAAGACCACGCGGTACAACACTGACATGAGTTGGTTGATTAGGTTCCTCACTTAGGAGTTAGTTTAGAATTAAGGAGTGCCCTTGGCACGGGCCCTCTGGGTCCCTCCCGTGGCCCTCTAGTTGAGAAACATTATTCCTTCCAGAATATTTGAGAACTCAAAACCATTTGAGCGTGTCACCGCCGTGGTCTCGTTCTGGAGTTTGTTGACTAAAAACCTGACATGATGGCGATATCTTGATCACAAATGACCCTGATTAGGTGTTGCACTGAGGATTCAAGGCGCAAGAGCCAATCACGAGCAGTTGTGATGAAATACTGCTATAATGGGATTGTAAGAGGCTGGTAGATTGAGGTGGGTGGGTGGGTAGATGGGGGAGTAGGTGGCGAGAAGTTCATTTTACGACTTAGATGTTTTGAAACAATGGTCGCTCAGGAGTTGGAAAGCTGCATATTCTCGCTCACCGTCCAATGCTTGTGGATACGAGCTAGTGTATCGATAGAGGTGCTGATGTTGTGAAATGTTAACGCTAAGCCACTTCGCTTCGTGACAAGAGTGCTTCCGTAGGCAGTGTTGCTTGAGACAGTGTAACAGCCTTTCTGATTGGAGAAAGGGGTGGAGGAGGAGAGAAATTGTTGGTACATGGAGGTAAAGTCACGCCCTTAAAGGGTGGCACTTGTTTGTAACGTTCAAAGTTATGATACTGGGCTATCCAATCAGAGTGTGGACTGATCATACAGCTATTCAGAACCTATCTAAGAATAAGAATCTTAGGAGCAGAGCTAACAATGATGTTTGTTATTGATGAAGTCGCTGAAGCGAACTGCTGGTCATGCAAGACCGTTGTCTAACAATGCAGTTTCTAAATCCGGGTTTTTTATTTTTTATTTATTTATTTATTTATTTATTTATTTATTTATTTATTTATTTATTTATTTATTTATTTATTTATTTATTTATTTATTTATTTATTTATTTATTTATTTATTTATTTATTTATTTATTTATTTATTTATTTATTTATTTATTTATTTATTAAGAGAGGCTTTAAAGTCCAGAAACACTTTTCTGAATGGAGCGATATTGGCCACAAGGATAGAAGCACTGGTAAACTACAGTCCAGTACAGTTTTTTTTTTCGAGTGCAGACATTTTATAGAAAAACCCATTTTGCGGGGTCAGATAAGATATACAAGATATGATCATTTATCTTTATTATCTAAAAAAAATATATATATAAACATCCATCATAGTTCAACATGATCTAGGTACAACATAAATAATATAAAGTTGGTTCTATCGTCTATATCATGACAACAGTCGTGAAGTTGCTAATTCATAGAAGAATTGTTGCAACAAAACAACAATAGCAATCCATAAGCTGGGCAGTTGGCATGCACAAGTCCAACAACCTGTATACGTTGCCATGGTTACGTCACAGGCAAAATCAGTTCTGGAATTCTATATATTGATGTATCATAGTCATTGATGAATAATGTCTAAGCTCTTAGAACTATTGACCAAAACGCTTTTTTCCCTTTATAAGGAAGGAAGCCTCTGTATTTGTATTACATGTGAAATCTGTTTGCCAGGGCGAACAGTATGGATTATAGATGTTGTGATGATCTTAGTTTTATTTGTAGATGCTGAACATACTAGAACTGGATTTCATTCAAGACTATCAACGGCAAAACACTCCCATGTCTTTGTAACAGACTCTGTGTCACAGTCACTTTGTGGATGCGTGTTAATGAGTGTTTGACCACAAAGTCACGTAAAGCTCATAGAGATCGTAATAATTCCTTTGACAAAAAAGGTACACGATGTGACACCATTCCACATAGACACAGCCTAAGTAAAATCGTTAAAACATGAAAACAAAATTCAACACTCCAGTCTTCACTCCTAACACTGTAGAAATTTTATGTACACTTACATACACGGCGAGGCGTCTTGTGAGACATCTCCAAAACAAGTATTGTCAACGTTGGCAGAGGATCCTGGCTGAGAAGGAAATCGAACATATCTCCAATGTCAATCAGTCGATGACAACTTCCTGATAAGTAAACTATCTTATGGTTTGCTGTTGTTGATAAACAGACTTTTGGGGACAGGTCTTCTGAAGTTAGATTTGAACTTTCTGAAACCATGGTTCTGAAGGAGGAAAGCGTGGGAATTGTTTGCAGAGGACCGGGATCTCAGGATACGGGCAACTGTAAAACAAAAAGGAAAGGATGTTAAGGACAGGACACTACACCCACCCACATGTATACATACATACACACATACATAAACACATACATACATACATACATACATACATACATACATACATACATACATACATACATACATACATACATACATACATACATACATACATAGCGCCAAGTACTGTCTGATCCTAAGATTAGTACAAACTGTATATTATAAATGTATCACTATATCTCTGTTAACTCAATAAACAGATTACCATTATCATATTATTACATACATAAAGTACATACATACACCAAAAGGCCACTGCCCAATTATAAGAGAGAGGCCCCAGCCAAGACATACACCCACCCTTCACCCATTCCACACCCATGTATTTTCCCTTCCATCTTAGCTCCTTTGAATGAAGGACCATCCTTGTCTCCCGCCCACTATCTGGGTCAGGAAAAACTTAACAAGACACAACACCTTCACAGTAGGACCCGGCAGACTAAGCTGGTTTATCCTTTCCCAGATAATCGACTAACTAGTCTCAAACCTAGAAAAAGGCTCTAGAAACTTGTACAGATGTAAGTGTGACTTCGAAGGGCCACTAACTAACCCCAAACCGAGAGGAATGCTCTGGAAACCTTTACGGACTTGAGTGTGACTTTGGAGGGGATATAGTAACTTAGGAGGAGCTGACGCCAAAAGGGAATCGACTTACAATCTGGTGCCGAAGTTGGGAGTGGGGCCGTCAAAGTTCCTGCCGAAGCGAGCTGCTGCTCTGCGGGAACGACGGTGAACCTGTAAGGCAAGAGGAACATAGGAGATCGAAAAAGGGAAGCTTCCTCAGGGCCATGAAGTTTCGTTATGATTAAAATTGTATTAATTACTAGCATCATTTCGTATTTGTTTATCTAATCTTTTATTCTTTATTGATTTGTAATAATTGATAATTAATTCTTCTATTATTGCAATTGTCATAATCTAAATTATTTTACTTGTAATTACAAGGTGTTATTTCATTTCTCTATTCACGAAATTATTTTGTTATTGACTTTTTGAAGTACCCTGTATCCTAACCGAACGCTTTTTAATCAACTTCATCCTCATAGCCAGATCATCATTAGCGTAAACTTACTAGCACTACAAAAGAGGGTTGGGCACTTACAAGGTTTGAGAGGACGTCTCCGTAGGCGGCTGCTCTTCTGTCCACCCCATGGGTTGCCCGCTCGAGGGACAATGGGGACGACGCTGCGCGGGCACTGGGGGCGCAGGCAACCACACTGCAAGAACAGAAGCGCTGGTGAACTACAGTCCGTGACGACAAGAACAAGGAAGAGAGTCATCACTTGGAGATAGGTCAGTTATCCTTTGTGTTAGATGTTGTGTATACTGTATGTATTAGCACAGACACACACACACACACACACACACACACACACACACACACACACACACACGCACGCACGCACGCACGCACGCACACACACACACACACACACACACACACACACACACACACACACACACACACACACACACACACACACACACACACACACACACACACACACACACACACACACACACACACACACACACACACACACACGACACGACTCGATGGCTTAGTGGTAGTGTTCGTGGCCGCCACTACGGTGGTCCGGGTTCGAGTCTCACCCAGGGCTGAAATATTTTCAGTATCGCTACGCTGCGAGTCGTTACTTCAACTCTCGTGGACGGGGAGTTGGGTAAGGGTGTAAAGGTCACAGCATTACCCATAGATCGGTCACATGTATGAGCTCTGAGCTCTCTTCCGGGAGGGAAAAGCTGTCTATCACGAGTCCAACACATGATGTAAGACCTTGGTTGTTAATCACAAGTGCTACGCTCCGCGCATACACACCATACGCACACTCGCGCCTAAGCACACCCAAAACAGGTAGAGTGCGACAGGTAGTGTGCGATGTGCACACACTATACTTTGTGAAAATGGTGCGAGCACAGTTACAGTATCTTCTTGGGGTTACGTTACGTTACGTGTTATTTGGTGTCCATGTATAACAGTCCCAATATACTTACGACGCAAGGCAGAGAAGAACCAGAATGATTTTCGGGTCCATTGTTGTTACGATGTGGGCGAGTGAGCGAGTGCGGTTAGACGACTTGGCCTGGATGCAGTTTCTTCGCTTGTGCGTTGGGTGCGACGGCGGATGCCGTTTCTTATATACGTCCCTACGTGACGGGCGAACACCTCCCGACTCCTCCCGAGGGAGTGACGACGCGGTGACCTTGCTGGACAGGAAAAGGCCGTTCGACCCACGACAGGGGCACGTGTGGAGGGCTGGGGGGAATCTGTCATTTTCAGGGGTGCGATTTCCACGGAACTGGGGGTGGGTGGGGGATTGGGACTGGGTGTCGGGTGGGTGACTGGAAGGGATTCAAGCCAATGAAAGTTGAGTAAAGGTGGATGTTTATGTTAACGTGCCTTACACACACACATATACACACGCGCGCGCGCACGTTAACACGCAACATACACACACACACACACACACACACACACACACACACACACACACACACACACACACACACACACACACACACACACACACACACACACACACACACACACACACACACACACACACACACACACACACACACACATATATATATATATATATGCATATATATATGTATATATACATATGTATATACATACATATTATATATATATATATATATATATATACATATATATATATATATAATCAGATACTATCCATATAACCTTACCCATGATTGCCCGAAAAGT
>NC_134781.1:32980099-32982599 GCF_046742065.1 Oratosquilla oratoria | reverse complement strand
TGAATTGAAAAGAATCTTCCAACTACTTTCCAACAACGGCTACAAGAAAGAAAAGATAGACGATGTCATAAGAAGACGACTGGACACTTTCATGGCCCAAGAGACACACGTGGACAACCAGCTGACCATCAATTTATATTATAAAAACGTTATGTCTTCTGGTTACAAACAAGACGAAAAAGTCATGCGGAATATCATTCAGCGTAATGTTAAACCCACCAATCCCGACACACACATCAAACTCACAATTTATCACAAATCCAAACGAACCTCCAATCTACAGTAGTAATGAAGAACAGCTGTCTCCCACCAACATATACACTGCAAAAAGTGAACCTAGTATACTAATATATTTGTAATATTGGTGACTGCAGTCGCCTACCTATCAAGTATATAGGTTTCACTACCACCACACTGTCCAAAAGAATCACAGCGCACTTACAGGATGGAGCGATACGCCGCCATAACGACAGGACACATGGGCAAACACTGAGTAGAAAAATGATGGAAGAAAACACAGTAATCCTACACAATGAACATGACACCCGGAGATTACGAATGACGGAAGCTGTGTATATTCACAACTTAAAACCTGCCATCAACATTCAACAAATGCCCGTTTCCACTCTTCCTTCAGCTAGAAACTCACAAGCACCACACGGAGCGCCACAAGGACTTAGACAAACAGCACCCCACGGGGCACCACCTTCCACACAAAGGTCACCTCCCCCAGTGCCAAAATAAACCACATATAATCACCATTTCAACCTAACACATCTATACTTACACTCCTGAAGATGGCCGAGTGAAGGCCGAAAGACGTCTCGAGTTAATATGGATTTTAGAAACTTACTTGGTACCCTCGCCTACGAAGATCGGAACACCGTTAGAAAAATTGAAAAAGCAAACTGCAAACTGAATAATGCTGTAACTGCTGTCGACTTCAACAGAACATATATATATATATATATATATATATATATATATATATATATATATATATATATATATATTTATATATATATATATATATATATATATAGAGAGAGAGAGAGAGAGAGGGGGGAATAGTCGCAGCGATATATTCCCTCACATGAGAAATTGTGATCATTAAGCTGACTAAAATAATGCAAAATTCATTACATATAACAACAACATTGTAGTAAGAATTTTGATGAATTTAGTTTGATCAAGTCTATTTAGGGTATAGGTATATAGCTCCATCAAATATTTGACAAACGAGATGACGATATATAAGTTGTTAGTAGTGTAATAATGGTGAGAATACGCACCGGTTGAGAGCAGTTGTCCCAATTGTAGGATACTAGGCTGACGATAAATCCATGTGTATTTCTCCGAATTTTTTCCTATCTATGGCTTGTTCTTTCATACATTTCAGTATTTTTTCTTTTGCATTTTTTCTTTGTATTAGTATTGAAGATGTAAATACACGAACGCTCTCTGCTTCGCTAGTCTATATGGTATACCTTAGAAATACCATCATTGTTTTATAGTTATATTTTAACATGCTATTATCTTTAGTAAATATAAAGTATTAACATTTTATTAGATTTAGGAAATATAAATTAATATAAAAATAAATCATGCAAAAATGTACTGTAAGGCTGAGCCCATTAAGACTGAGCTTTTCGTGGGTATTTAATTTGTCGCCGGCGATTAACCAGCGCTTTTATCCGTGCGGAAAGTATCATTTCGTTTTTTACTCTCCATTGGCACCAGTAGGAACAAAAGTGAGGTAAATTGTTCAGAAATATATATATATTTCAATTATTTATCTATTTGTTGAAATTTATTTCCCTATTCATTTATCTATTTATCTCTTTATTTGTTTATTTACTTGTTTATTCATTTGTTTATTTGTATCTTCCTTTCTTTCTTTATTCATTTATTTCTCTAGTTGCTTATTTGTCTAATTATTCATATGTATATTTATCTATCAATTCGTTTATCTATTTTTTTTATTTAATTATTGATTTATTTATCTATCTATATGCTTATTTATTTGTTTATTTATTCATTTATTTAATTCTTTATATTCAATTTCTCCTCTCGGTCGCTTCTTTCGCTTCCCTACTTCCACCTTTGGTTCAATTGATCACTCATTTCTGGTGCACCAATCTGATCACCAACAATATTCTTTTCACTTCAATTCGGCCAATTTAATACAAGACTGAATGCGCACATTAACGCATGAAAAAAGAAATAATAAAGAACAGAAACTGAACGAGAATGGACATGCACAAATGTTCAGTGTCACAAATGAAGAATGTTTTCTGTAAAATTCAGTGAACGATTCTTCATTGTTCTTCACTGTTCTTCAGCGTTCTGTCACTTTCTATCAGCCATGTTTTCTTCATCGTCACCTCCTTACCATCTTCTTTTCTGTCTTTCCATCTATCTCCTTCCTTCCACTTTTGATGCTTAATCTCTTTCAATAAGTCTCCCTGTGTCCATTATTTCACAATATTAGCGTGCTGCA
>NC_134781.1:32962599-32970099 GCF_046742065.1 Oratosquilla oratoria | reverse complement strand
ATATATATATATATATATATATATATATATATATATATATATATATATATGTGTGTGTGTGTGTGTGTGTGTGTGTGTGTGTGTGTGTGTGTGTGTGTGTGTGTGTGTGTGTGTGTGTGTGTATGTGTGTGTGTGTGTGTGTGTGTGTGTGTGTGTGTGTGTGTATGTGTGTGCGTGCGTGCGTGCGTGCGTGTGTGTGTGTGTGTGTGTGTGTGTGTGTGTGTGTGTGTGTGTGTGTGTGTGTGTGTGTGTGTGTGTGCATATATATACTGTCTACCGATAGGTTATTTTATTCAGATACGTGACACATGGAAGTTGTTTACTCTTAACATTTCATCATCCACTTCAATCAATTTATGAAGCCAACGAGAATAACATCCCTTTAGGGCGCGTCATCTCTCATCCTTTTACAAACTACATTGATTCACTCTTATCCCTTGCAATCTCTCTTTCCTGCTCGACAGACATTCCACTTGCATCCAAAACCCATGTTGCTACATTCATGTACTTCATTCTTGGTCTTCTCAAGCTCACTCCATCAACTTTTGTTTCTGTCCGCATTGTTTTTAGTCGTCTTTCTTCGTTTATTCTTTCCATGTACTCAAACCATATCAGTGCTCTGATCTACCTTATCCGACAGCTGTTTCCACCCTCGTTCTCTGCTTAGCCGCAACATTTATCACTCTGTTCTGGTAACATCCATCATATTGTTCAGACACTTTAAGTTTAAAAAGGAAATAGGCAAGAACTGGTTTACCAACAGAGTAGTTAACGTTGGAATAGACTTAGTAACCATGTAGGGAGCGCTGAAACAACTGCAGTGGCGTGCAGAGGTCTGGGGCCAATACCTTGATTGAATGGCCCAAAGATTCAAGTCCAAGACCTAGAACTGGGAAAAAATTTGAGAGAGGAAGATAACTTGAATATGTAAACACGGATGAAACATAAACACTTTATTAGATTTGAATATAAATCGACTAAATTTATTTAGTCTGTTAGGCCGGTAGTCTACCCCACATTCGGTGCCAAATGTTAGGCTGGTAGTCTGCCCCACGTTGGGCAGCCGGTTAGGCTGGTAGCCTGCCCCACGTTGGGCAGCCGGTTAGGCTGGTAGCCTCCCCCACGTTGAGCAGCCAGTTAGGCTGGTTGAAGGCAAACTCTGGTGGAGGGAGTTGGTTTATTTAACAATGAATGTTGGGCGCCAGTGTTTTAAGTCGTGTCCCCGGGCGATCTGCTTGCAATGGAGCAAAGGGAGGGGGGAGGAGATGAGAAAGCGGGAGCAGCGAGCCAGGCTCACGTATGCTGCTCCGAGGTGATCTGAATCTTCGACGTTGATCCATCCTTTATATACATGGACACGTGCTCCTAATTGGCGTGAGGTCACGTGTGCTGCGTGGGAGGTCGGAGGAAAAGCGTTTGACACCGGTGACTCACGAAGATTGAGGGTATGTGTTCCTCAATAGTTCCAGTGTTCCTGTGTCACGTGACTGGCAAGGTGCTGGCCAGACATGGCAGGCCGATGCTGGCATTACACGTGTACTTTCTCAAGAAGGCTTTGTCCCACCCGTGGGCTTCAAGGAAAATCTGGGTCGCGCCGCATCTGGGTAGACGCGAGTGTGTCCCATGGAGCCACTTGGGGATCGGAAAGGTCGTGAGACGCCGAGAAGAGGTGAGGCGAGGGAGTGAGGACTGGAGATTGAGGACTACTCCTAACACGCCCCCACGGAAATCGAGGCTGGAAATGAAGTCGTGTGGAGCCTCGACAAGAAAGCATCAAGGGACGACCTGTCCTCACGACTGGGCCGGAATTTGAAGGCGGGGGTAGTGCTGGCCATCAGAATGCCGGAGTAGCAGCAGGTGGCGGCCCGTTTGCCAGAGGGTAGCAAACCTCGGAGCGCTCTGCTACCCCCGTCTTACCGGAGTTGTCCTGTACGTCGTGGATGACTTTGAAGAGGTTGGTGCATCTCGGGAGGCTGGTCAGGGGATCTCGTATCTGGAACGCGTCCTGGGATCACGTCGTATGGTGGCATTGGAGAGTGGTTATGTAATATCCCTGAAAAGAGAGACACTTGAGAATGTTCATGGTTAGTGCGTAAGGCGTTAGGCCACCCAGGGCTTCGTGGACTCGACAGTTGATGTCGCTAGTCATTAGTTTTACCAGTGTCGAGATGTGGGACCTTGTGATCTTCGTTGAACCTGTGAGTGGGTCAAGGTGCTGACGCTCACAGCTCTAGTTTGCTTAGTGATTAAGTGCCGGTAGCGATAGGCCACGAGTATACCTGTAGGAGGCGAGAGTAGGCAGTCGAACTGGCAGACAAGCTGGTGGGCAGCGGTGGCAGACGATCTGGCAGACAAGTGGCAGCAGTCGGCGGCAGTCGATCTGGCAGACAAGTGGCGGCGGATACCTGTGGTAAGCGAGTAGGCAATCGGCAGACCTGTCAGGCAGCGATGGTAGACGGCAGACCTGGTAGGCAAACTGGCAGTCACGGAGGCAGTCGATCTGGCAGATAAGCGACGGTAGATACCTGTGGTAGGTGAGAGAGTAGGTAGTCGGCAGACCTTGCAGGCAGCGATGGCAGACGGCAGACCTGGTACGCGAACTGGCAGTCACTGTGGCAGGCGATCTGGCAGAGGAGTCACGGCAGATACCTGTGGTAGACGATAGTTTAATAGTTCCATTGTTCCTGTGTCATGTGACTGGCAAGGTGCAGGCCAGACATGGCGGGCCGATGCTGGCATTGCACGTGTATTTTCTCAAGGAGGCTTTGTCCCACCCGTGTGCCTCAAGGAAACTCTGGGTCGCGTCGCAGCTGGGTAGACGCAAGTGTGTCCCATGGAGCCACTTGGGAGTCAGTAATGTCGTGAGACGCCGAAAGAGGTAAGGCAAAGAAGTGAGGACCAGAGTGCGGATCGGTGAGTGAGGACCACTCCTAACCAATTTTTTTCCCCCCAAATGATCTGGTTGGATGTCCCCCACCCCTCTCCACATTTGGATGTACGGGGGCCACCTCTCCCTCCCCATTTGCACGCCACTGCACAAATGCTGACCACTTTATTTTACACCTTTTGAAGACTCTTCGGAGCGATGCTGTCTCTAAGGATAGAAATCCTGGGTATATTTATGTTTGCTCATGGTCCTCACTCAAATTTCATTTTTGCTTAAAATTTGAGCCACCAATAAAATGAGGCACAAGTGTATTTGTTTTATCATTTCCTAAGTTATCCTTGTGATACTGAAAAATAAACTTAAAGTACATTGTGGAAGAAATTGGGAATCATATTCATCTTTTTAACAATTTATTAATATTTTATGTATCGGTTAAATTCAGTTCATCCTTTTCATTTTTATTATTTTTTTCCATTTTATTGTACTTGTTCTTTTTGTAAAATATTCTACGCTAAATTAACGTATAAAAAAGACAGTAGTTTTTTTCTATGATCAAAAGCAATTAAGGTTTTAAAGATTAATGATTTAAACTAAGACAGACATTTTCTAGATATCATGAAAATTTTTATATATTTCAAGATACATAAATTATGCTAATTTGGAAAGTCTTCACACTTTAGGCGGATGGTTGCCTATTTTTTTTTAATTGGCAACCATTTATTTATTTAGAAAAGATAATCTGAGTGCCTATTTCACAAATTGGACGATTACACACACACACACACACACACACACACACACACACACACACACACACACACACACACACACACACACACACACACACACACACACACACACACACTCACACACACTCACACACACACACACACACACACACACACACACACACACACACACACACACACACACACACACACACACACACACACACACACACACACACACACACACACACACACACACACACACACACACACACACACACACACACACACACACACACAAGAAATAAAAATACGCTCACAGGTAGTCACTGTTCCTCACCGGTCAAACGGGGTTTCAAATTCATATATGTTTCTTAACTGTGTGTGCGTGCGTGTGTGTGTGTGCGTGCGTGTGCGTATGTACTGTACTTACCTAGTTGTATTACCTAGTTGTATTTTACGGGAAGAGAGCTATGCTCGTAGTGGCCCGTCTTTGTATCTTTCAGCATCAAGCTTGTTATTAGATTCCTGTATAGTTTTTGCACTCACTGTTTCCTCATCCAATTTATTTCAAATATCCACCACTCTGTGTGAGGACTATTCTTTCTCAGATATCTTCTATGAATATCCTTTTTGAGTTTCTTTTCATGTCCTCTTGTTTTTCTTTTATCCCACTTTAGTAAATCATCTCTATCTAGGACTTCCATCCCTTTCATAATTCTGTAGATGGTCAGTAGATCTCCTCTTTCTCTTCTTTGTTCCAGGGTTGGTAGTTGCAGTTTGGACAATCTTTATTCGTATGTCAGTTTGGAGAGTGTTGGTGTCATCTTTGTTGTTGCTTTTTTATTTTTTTTATTTCTTTATATTCTTTTTAGTACTGGGTATCTATGATGTCGCAGCGTACTCCAATCTTGGTCTTATCAATATAATTAACATTTTCTTTACCATTTCTTCATCCAAGTAGTCAAAGGCCACTTTTATTGATCTTAGCATACTGAAGGTTTCTCCAGCTATTTTGTTGATATGTTTGTCTAGTGCCATGTCATTGCTGATAATTACTCCTAGGTCCCTTTCAGAGTTAACTTTTTTATCTTCCTTTGTACCAATTTTATATTGTCCCGATATTCTGTTTTTACTTTTGCCATATTCCATTATACTACATTTCTTGATGTTAAAGTTCACTTCCTACTTTTGACGCCATTCCCAGACTTTATCCAGGTCTTTCTGTAGTGATTCACAGTCTTCCTCTGTACTTACTCTATTTAGTAGTTTTACATCATCTGCAAAGAAGTTCATATAACATTCCACACCTTCATCCTTGTCATTTATATATATATGGCAAACATTATCGGAACCAATACAGAACCTTGTGGGACTCCACTTATCATTTCTTCCCAGGTCAAGTTCTTGTCTAAGTACCACCCTCATTTTTCTCCCGATCAAGAAATCTTCCATCCATTCCAATAACTTTTCTTGTACTCCACCTATTATTTCAATTTTTCTTAGTAGCTTTTTGTGTGATACTTAATCAAATGCTTTTGTAGATCTAAGAAGGTACAATTTGCCCATCCGTCCTTTTCTTGTATTATTTCTATTACCCTCGAGTAAAAGCAAATCAAGTTTGTGGCACATGATCTTCCACATCTAAATCCAAAATGTTTTGGATTTAGTATATTGTTCTCTTCCAAATGTTTAATCCATTTATTTTTGATAACTTTTTCATATATTTTTGCTATTGTGCTTGTAAAGGAGACCGGTCTATAGTTAGTTGGATTTTCCTTTTCCCCTCCTTTGTATATTGTTACAATATTTGCATTTTTCCAATTTTGTGGTACTTTTCCTTCTTTGAGTGAGAAATCAATTATCTTTTTTATTTTGTCCGTTAGTTATCTATACATTCTTTTAATATCCAATTTGCAATTCCATCCAGCCCGTGTGATTTTCTGATGTCAAGGTTTTTTATTTGGTCCCTTGTTTCTTTCTGTGTCACAATTATTTCTTTCGTTGGGGGGAATCTTTCTGTCCTTCCTCTCAGTTTTGTGTACTTTCAATTGTAAATACAGATTTAAAATGTTTGTTCATAATTTCAGCCATTTCAACATCATCTATATATTCATTATTCCCTTGACGCAGTTTCACTATTTCGTGTTTATCTTTTAGTTTGTCATTCACATACCGGTAGAATAGTTTAGGTTGGTCCTTGCATTTTTCTATTATGTCCTTTTCATACTTTCTCTTTTCTTCCCTGCGTATTTTTACATATTCATTTCTTAGTTTGATGTATTTTTTTTTTGTCTTTTTCCAATCTTTTCCAGGTTTTGTCTCTTCTATCTTTAGCCTCATTACATTTTTTGTTGTACCAGCACTTTATGTACACCCGTTCTTGTTTCTTCTTTGGTACGTATTTGTCTATTCCTTCATTATAATTTTCTTTTAATATGTTCCATTTCTCTTCCATCTTTGTTTCTTCATTTACAAAGTTCTCCCAGTTTGCATCTTAAAAGAATTTTCTAAGTTTCTCAAAATCCGTTTTGTTGTACATTAGGCTTCCTTTTCTATGTTTCTCATTTCTTCTCAAATCAATCTGTTCTTTTAGTTCGAACTCTATTAGTATTTGGTCACTTTTCCAAATTGGTGTCTTGTATTTCATTGTATCCACGATTTCAGGCTCTGAAGTAAATACAAAATGTAGTCTCGACGGTTCATCATTGTTCCTATACCTGGTATTTTACTTTACCCATTGAGTCAATGTGTATTCAATGGTCATATCCAGCAGAATGTTTCCACAAAGGTCTTCTCCACCTTTCACTGTCATTTCTTCCCAACATATTTCTTTTGAGTTAAAGTCACCCATAATTACTATGTTTCCTCCTTCATTCAGTAATTCAATTAGTGCATTCGTTGTGTCTTTCAACATTTTGGAATGATCACTATCTGTCCAAGAATGTGTTTTTGGGGACACATATGTTACTACAAAATTTCTACTTTTCATGTCTGTTTTAAACTTCAATCATAATCAATTCCACATTGTTTTTTTCCTCTGTTATCTTTGTCACATTTAAGCCTTTCCTAGTCAAAAACATGACTCCTCCACCCTGTTTCTCCTTTCTATTTTTCGCCCAATGGTTGTATAGATCTTGTTCCACAGTATTTGATGGTAATGGACCTTTTAATTTTGTCTCCACAATTCCCATTATGTCTAGTTGCTCTACTGACATTAATAGTCATTTAATTCGTTTAGTCCTGAAATCATGCCGTCTATGTTAGCATATGTTATTTTTATTCTCTCTCTCTCTCTCTCTCTCTCTCTCTCTCTCTCTCTCTCTCTCTCTCTCTCTCTCTCTCTCTCTCTCTCTTTCTCTCTCTCTCTATCTATCTATCTATCTATCTATCTATCTATCTATCTATCTCTTTTTATTATTTTATGTACCATTTTCTAAGCCTCTCTAGAAAACTCATTCTTTTCAGTCTCCGTTCTTCTCTCGTTTTTTTATTTACTTAATTTCTAAGTGTCTTTTCTTTCTCTTTTCCTCATCGCTTATCTATTTTTTATCCATACATTTTTGTAATTTCACTACTTGCCAGCTTTCCTGCTTTTGATAGTACTTCTTTAGCTATCATTTGAGGCCTCAGTTTGATTTTTAGTGGCCTATACTGCTTTCCTTTACAGTACTGTTCCATTCTATGTACTTCTATCTCTTTGTCCATTAACTGTCCCTCCTCCTGTATCTTTTTTCAGAATTGCTTTTTCAATTTCTTTCTCTTTTTTTCTTGGTATCTGTGTGAATTATGTTTTTCTTTAATACATTAACTACAATACACTTTTTGTATCCCCTGTGTCTCTTACCCATTTTTCTTTTTCTTTAATTACTTTAATTACCGTTT
>NC_134781.1:32952599-32955099 GCF_046742065.1 Oratosquilla oratoria | reverse complement strand
CGGTAAATATAACAAAAGATAAAACTAAAAAATGTATAGAGAAACTCAAACTTAATAAAACACCAGGGCCTGACGGTTGGCATCCAAGAATCAAGGAAATAAAAAATGAGATTGTTGTTCCATTAGAAATTATTTTCAAGAAATCCATCATATCCGGAGATGTCCCAAGAGAATGGAAGCTAGCTAACGTTACTCCCATATTCAAAAAAGATGACAAAAAGAAACCAAATAACTATAGGCCTATAAGTTTGATTTCAATCATAGGAAAAATGATGGAAATTATCATCAGAGATGCTATCGAACATCATTTAGAAAGTAACTGTTTGATAAATGATAGCCAGCATGGATTCAGACGGAAACGTTCTTGCGTTACTAATTGACTCGAATTCTACAACACAGTTATCTCGAGTTATGACAAAAGAAACAATATAGATTTAATATATTTAGAATTTGTAAAAGCTTTTGATACCGTCCCCCACGAAAGACTACTTACTAAATTAGATTCACACGTAGTAAGTGGCAGCCTATTAAGTTGGACTAGAAATTGGTTGAATGATCGAAAACAGAGAGTTGATTTAAATGGCAAACTTCTAGATGGAAAAAAAGTTACGAGTGGAGTTCCTCAGGGTTCCGTTCTTGGGCGACTTCTATTCATATTATATATAAATGATATAGATCACGGACTAAAATCTATTGTCTCCAAATTTGCTGACGATACAAAATTGTGCGGGATGTCAAATGATCACTTCAATCAATTAGATATGTAGTGTCACCAAACGTTGGCTCCACTACTAGTCGCCCTTGTTGGAAGCGGCCAGCCTGAAACGAGTGGTAGGGACAAGGTATGGGAGGTTTTTCATAAAGGGGAGTCAGAACACACCATTGAGTTTGTCGTGATATGATTTCCATGGGTACATTTGGAATGAGCATTGCCGTACCCTGTGCCGACAGCTGGTGGTGTTCTCGTCGGAGTGTACCTGTCAGAACATAGTTCGCCGCGGTGTATTTACCCTCACGCACCCTTAGGATGAACACTTCCGTGCTCAGTGCTAACGGCTGGTACTATTCCTTAAAGAACAGCTATCTTTCAGAAGAATAGCTTGGATATCTAAAGTAAATTCCATGACTGATCTCTGTTTATTGAAAATGTTGATGATACTATCTACAACAATGGTGGCGAAATTCTTGATTCTTTGTGTTTAGCATGCAATCATTTAAAATCTTTTTACAATACATATAAATCCTTGTTACAGGATACAGAGGAATATTTTTTATTTTATTTACAAAATAAATAAAGTCGTTCTAAAGGGTGACCATAGTTTTGTCCTGTACTTGGCGGTCACGGGTCTTAAAGGGGTAACTACACGTGTTGGCTACAGAACACTACAGATATTCAAGAAGATTTAGATAAGTTACAGCAATGGTCTGAAAAGTGGATAATGAAATTTAACACAAGTAAATGGAAGGTTATGCACATAGGAAAAAATAACAGTAAGCACGATTACAAGTTATTTGGAAATTCATTAACAAAAGTGGATAGTGAGAAGGATCTAGGGGTAATTATCAGTAACGATCTCAAATCATCCAAGCAGTGTATTTCAGCCTCTGAGAAAGTAAATAAGATTCTAGGACTGATCGCGCAATCTTTTGACTTCAAAATCTCATCTCTCATTAACAAGCTATATAAATCGTTAGTTCGTCTACATTTGGAATATGCTGTTTCCGTATGGTCACCGAATCTCATTAAAGACATTGACAGATTGGAAGAAAGTACAAAGGAGAGCCACAAAACTGATTCCAAATATAAAGAATAAATCATACGAACATCGACTAAAACATATGAATCTGTTTTCCCTTAAAAAAAAAGAAAAAAGAAAGAAACAAAAAAAAAAAAGTAGACTCAGAGGTGACTTGATACAGGTCTTCAAGATTCTAAAGGGGATTGACATCAAAAGTGACAAAATTTTTACACTGAATGAGAATCCGATAAGAAATAATGGTCTCAAACTGTCAGGAAATAGATTTAATCTGGAAGTGGGTAGAAACGACTTCGCCAACCGTGTAGTTAATGAATGGAATAAACTTCCTGCAGAGGCAGTGCAATGTAGTTCAGTTCGAAGCTTTAAGATTCGTTTAGAGAAACATTTAAGCAAGGTACTGTAATGACTGCCATTTATTTTATATTATTTGATTATTTGTTTTTTATTATTTGTCTGTTTATTTATTATTTGCTATATTTCCATTTATTATTATCTATATGTCAGTTTATTATTATCTACTATTTACCTGTTTGTTTATCATTTAACTATACCTATGTATTATTTATTTTATTTATTACTATTTATATTATTATGATTTTAATTTTATTTTATCTATATTTTTCATCATTTACATATATTTTTTTCGCATCCGACCTAGTTATGGACCATAAAGGTCCCCTGTCGGCATGCTCCACCTTTGCAATCCTTTGTAAATGCATATATGTGTATATATATATATA
>NC_134781.1:32937599-32945099 GCF_046742065.1 Oratosquilla oratoria | reverse complement strand
TCTATAAGCATTACTGAACTCAGGTGTTCTTTTTCCACTAAACAGTTATTGGAGTGCAATAATGATAAAGTAGTTACCTTATCAACTTTAGTTCTTCTTTTCTAAGAATAGGTGATTATGGTTGGCTATTTGTGTTTAACAAAATAAAAAAGTGACAGTATCGATCTCTAATTCTGTTTCCTTTACCATTGATTATAATGAAAGTTTGTAAGGTTAATTAATGATATGTTAAGTATCGTATATTTATTGATTAATGTTTTCAGAGTTCCTAATTAATGGTATATAAACAAGGGAATAAAAGTGGAAATAATTTATGATAACCCAAGTTGCCGGCCTATTATATTTTTAGTCACAAAGTCAAGCAAAGGCCTCCATAGCTGACTGGTTAGCGTGGCAACCTATCAAGGCTACGGCCTCAGCGGCAAGCAAAGAAGGGCTGAGGCCATGCAGCTCTTTACCTACTTATACGTTGACAAATGGGTAGTGCGGCTCTCGCAGTTTTAAAAATAGTTCCTGATTATTTCTCTTCTCTTAGCCTGGCCTTCTAAGTTGTGAATTTATTTCATTGTGAGCCACAGCACCAACATTCTGTTCCCTATCATTCACATCACAAATCTGAGCAGGATCAATTATTCTAGTTGTCACAGCCAAATTGTGAAGAACGAATGAAGCAACAATTATTGTTTTGCTGTCTCCTGCTCTGTCCTCATAACTTTACCTAAATATGCAAATCTGTTTTTCAAAAGCTCTTTCTATCGTATTTCTTGTTTCAATGTGGCTAGAATTATATCTCTTCATTCTCGTCTTGTGGGTGCTGAAGAGGTATTAGCAAATATTTTGTGCATGAACACCCGACTGTCACCAAGAAGATGACCAGGGTATTCTGCTACCTCAAATGCCTGACAAATTTGGATGTTTCGAAAAACTCGGCTATCATGCACACTGCCTGGCCATCGTGCAACAACATTATGAATATTTAAATTTGACCTACATATTGCTTGAACATTGTATGAGAAATATCCTTTTCTACATCTAAAATACTCTGGATTGTTGCACGTTGGCTTCAGTATGGCAATGTGTGTGCAGTCGATGCATTCCACAACACCAGGCATCCCACTTATCATATAAAAATTCTTGCGTAATATTCTGCAGTTCCTGGACTTCATCAAATTTTACATATCGAGGCCTTAGTCCTGCTACACTGGCCACTCGGGAAAGGCATCTGCTAACAGTAGATTGGGAGATGCTGTAGCAATCTCCCATGATATTTTGATTGCTTCTTGTCGTCATACACCCAAGTGCAATTAGCACTTGTAGATGAGGGAGAACAGATGATCCTGGAATTTTGAAAAAAAAGAAAAAAAGAAAAAAGAAATCAATATTAGAGACCACTTAATCACAGCATCTTTCACCATAAATCCTATTCGTAAATTAATTTCATCACATTCGGGAGCCAAAGAAATAATTCACCTTTTTACACAGCTACTACTATAGCAGACAGCCATTTCACTTTCCTTTTCCTTACATTCCCACTCACAAGTGTCAGCTGCATTGTAGTTTATAATCATTATGCCATCATCAACACAGTAATTATATCAGACTAATTTCCAGCTGTGAGAAACTCTTGTTATTAATGGTTTTCTGTTTTTTTTTTGTTTTTTGCTAAACATATAACAGCAGGAAATTTTTTATTCGAAAGTGGCATATTTGGCTTAACCCTCCCCCCCCCCCCACACACACACACATCACATACCCTTGGAGCCCTCCCTGCTTACAACACTGAATATCACAAGAGACTATTAATACCACAGGGAACACTACAGGCAGATATTAATGTAAGGTTTCACAGACGTGTGTATCCATGATGAATATTACATACTGATATTGAACATATATGCAAGAGAAACATGTATTTTTTCAGTTTGCAGTACTTACACAGTTCTAATTGACAAAACCATTTAGGCTACTTCAACAGTAGTACTGGAGAGTTCCATTTGACCCCTTTGGTCAACTGTTCCTACCAGATGATGTTGAAGATCATTCATCCTATTTTCAACAGTGTCCTTCTTTAGCCGGAAGCGTTCTACGAACTCCTCTTCAGTCATCGCCTGAAATGGGTTCATCCTGTCTACGACAATTCTACGCAAGCTACGTCTTGGTCACTCGTTTAGGGCGAATATCTGCAGAGGGGGATATCTGCAGAGCAAGAAGGGGAGAAGACAGGAGATATAGATGAGTGGAGAATGTGTATAGACGATACTGTTATGCAAGGAGGGGAGGGTGGGGGGTATGGGGTACTTATGTGTGAATGATGTTTTGACGTAGCCCGAAGAGTTTTCTCCCCGTCTTCTCTTTTTCTGCATGAGGGGACGGAGCGGGGGGGGGGGGAAGGTCGCCGATGAAATGAAGTGACATTGCTGTAGATGTAGTGTCTCGCTGCATTTCGTTTGATCCAGGACAGTTGGCGGATGTAGGGATGACTCGTCATCCATGAGGAGCTGAGATGGGAGGTGGTGAAAGGAAGTGAAATGGGTGGGAATAGGTACGTGCCTCGCCTCTGACTTGTCTACCTCCCTTGTAAGGTGAAAAAACTCTCGATATATAGATAGATATATAGTATTCCATCCCCAGCTACAGAAGAGGTAAGAAACATCGAAATGTGTAGGTACTGGTTCAACAGATGAATACTGGAAACTTCCGCAGTTTTGAGCAATCAGCTACACAGATTATCAGAACGTCAGCGGATATCCAGTTTAGCAAGAAATAATAACAAAAATTGTAATATTAACAATATTAACGATAGAAACAATTATAGTGATGGTAAGAATGATCATGATAGTAACAATAGTAATTATGATAATAATAATGATAATAATAATAATAATAATAATAATAATAATAATAATAATAATAATAATAATAATAATAATAATAATAATAATAATAATAATAATAATAATAATAATAATAATAATAATAATAATAATAATAATAATAATAATAATAATAATAATAATAATAATAATAATAATAATAATAATAATAATAATAAAGTCTACGGAACAAACACGACTTATTTCAACCATTCAGTTTTGCGTGACACACAAAATAAATAGATAACACACACGCTATCGTAATATTATATAGATAATAATAATGATGATGATAATAATAATGATAATAATAATAATAATAATAATAATAATAATAATAATAATAATAATAATAATAATAATAATAATGATAATAATAATAATGATAATAATAATAATAATAATAATAATAATAATAATCATTAATAATAATAATAATAATAATAATAATAATAATAATAATAATAATAATAATAATAATAATAATAATAATAATAAGAATAATAATAATAATAATAATAATGATAATAATAATAACAATAATAATAATAATAATAATAATAATAATAATAATAATAATAATAATAATAATAATAATAATAATAATAATAATAATAATAATAATAATAATAATAATAATAATAATAACAATAATGATAATAATAACAATAATAATAATAATAATGATAATAATAATAATGATAAAAATGATAATAATGGTAATGATGGTAATGATGATGATAATGACAATGGCAACAAGAATAATAGAAAAAAAAATTTATAATAACAATAATGATAATGATGATAATAAAATCGTTATCATTATCATACGGGAAATGAGAATTATGTATGGGAAACGAGGAGATGCGCGGTGTAATGCTATGGTGAATTTGCTTCATAAAAAAGGAGACCAGAAGGACCATAGTAAATATCGACC
Organism: Oratosquilla oratoria; assembly: GCF_046742065.1. Lineage (NCBI taxonomy): Eukaryota > Metazoa > Arthropoda > Malacostraca > Stomatopoda > Squillidae > Oratosquilla > Oratosquilla oratoria. Next base: position 32,941,289 of record NC_134781.1, on the reverse strand, counting down.
GATTAGCCTGCTATCAAATGTATATATTCTCCAAGATCATTACAAATAAACTAAGTCAAGTTTTAGATGGAAACCAACCGAGGGAACAGGCAGGCTTTAGGAGCGGATATTCGACTCTAGACCACTTGCAGGCGATAAACCAACTAATCGAGAAAACGACAGAATACAATATACCTCTGTGTTTAGGTTTTGTAGACTTCGAGAAGGCTTTTGACTCGGCAGGACAAATAGCAATACTAAACTCGCTACGTAATTAGGGTACAAGCGAACAGATCGTAAGAGTTTTAGAAAAGATTTACGCGAAAGGTACCGCTATAATTCGACTACATAAAGATACAGAAAAGATCAAGATCGAGAAAGGAGTACGGCAAGGTGATATAATTTCAGCCAAATTATTTACAGCTTGTTTGGAAGATATTTTCAGAAGATTGAGTTGGGAAAAGAAAGGTTTAAAGATTAATGGCGATTATTTGAACCACCTAAGTTTTGCGGATGACATTATTCTTATTCTAGAAAGAGCAGAAGACTTGCAAGATATGCTTAGTGATCTAAACAAGGAAAGTGTCAAAGTAGGTTTAAAAATGAATAAAAGTAAAACCAAAGTAATGTTCAACACGAAAATTCAAAGTAAAGAGATTGTAATTGATGGTGAGAGTCTTGAAGAAGTTGAGGAGTATAATTATTATTATTATTGCTATTACTATCATTATTATTTTATCATTATTATTATTATTATTATATTATTATTTTTATTATTATTATTATTAATATTATTATTATTATTATTATTATTATTATTATTATTATTATTATTATTATTATTATTATTATTATTATTATTATTATTATTATTATTATTATTATTATTATTATTATTATTATTATTATTATTATTATTATTATTATTATTATTATTATTATTATTATTATTATTATTATTATTATTATTATTATTATTATCATTGTTATTAATATTATTATTATTATCATTATTATTATTATTATTATTATTATAATTATTATTATTATTATTATTATTATTATTATTATTATTATTATTATTATTATTATTATTATTATTATTATTATTATTATTATTATTATTATTATTATTATTATTAATAATAATATTATTATTATTATTAATATTATTATTATTATTATTATTATTATTATTATTATTATTATTATTATTATTATTATTATTATTATTATTATCATTATTATTATTATTATCATTATTTCTATTATTGTTAATATTATTATTATTATTATTATTATTATTATTATTATTATTATTATTATTATTATTATTATTATTATTATTATTATTATTATTATTATTATCATTATTATTATTATTATTATTATTATTATTATTATTATTATTATTATTATTATTATTATTATTATTATTATTATTATTATTATTATGATTATTATTATGATTATTATTATTATTATTATTATATTATTATTATTATTATTATTATTATTATTATCATTATTATTATTATTATTATTATTATTATCATTATTTTATTATTATTATTATTATTATTATTATTATTATTATTATTATTGTTATTATTATTATTATTATTATTATTATTATTATTATTATTATTATTATTATTATTATTATTGTTATTATTATTATTATTATTATTATTATTATTATTATTATTATTAATATTATTATTATTATTATTATTATTATTATTATTATTATTATTATTATTATTATATTATTATTATTATTATTATTATTATTATTATTATTATTATTATTATTATTATTACTATTATTATTATTATCATTATTATTATTATTATTATTATTATTATTATTATTATTATTATTATCAAGGATGGTGTGTGGAACAAGAAGGACAGGGGGAAATAGAAGAAAGGGTAGTGAATGGTGGGATGAGGAAACAAAGAAGGTTGTAGAAGAGAAGAAGCGAGCATTCACAGATTGGTTACAAAAGAGGACGGGGGAGTCATATGAGACGTACAAAGAAAAGAAAAGAGAAGTAAAGCAAAAGGTAAAGGAGGCAAAGAGGAGAGCAGATGTGAAATGGGGTAGGAGTATGACAGAAAATTTTGAAAGTAATAAAAAGATGTTTTGGAAAGAAATTAAGAGAGGAAGAGGAGGCGAATCAAGTAGGGAAGAAAAGGTAAAAGGTACAGATGGAGAGATGATAATGGAAGAGATGGCAGTAAGGGGAAGATGGGCAGAATATTTTAGGGAGTTGCTAAATGTGAAGGAGGATAGGGAAGGAAAGATAGCTGCAGTGGGAAATGCGAAGAAAATGAGAGTGATGAGTGAGGAGAATGGAGGAGAAATAAGGAAGGATGAGGTGAAGGCAGTTGTAAAGATTATGAAAGCAGGTAAGGCACCTGGACTGGATGGATGCCATGCAGAATGTCTGAAAAAGGGAGGTTCAGTGATGGTGGACTGGTTGGTGAGGTTATTTAATGTTTGCTGGAGAGAGGGTAGAGTACCGGAGGACTGGAGAAGTGTCTGTATAGTTCCTCTTTACAAGGGAAAAGGGGACAAGTGTGAATGTAGTAGTTTCAGAGGGATTAGCCTGTTAAGTGTAGTAGGGAAGGCTTATGGGAGGATCTTAATTGAGAGGATTAGGAGAGGAACAGAAGGAGTAATTGGTGAGGAACAGTGTGGATTTAGGACATGTAGAGGTTGTGTAGATCAGATCTTTGTGGTAAGACAGATATGTGAGAAAGCTATAGGAAAGGGGAAGGATGTTTTTTGGGCTTTTATGGATCTGGAAAAGGCTTATGATAGGGTAGACAGAAAGGCACTGTGGGAGGTTATGCAGATTTATGGGATAGGAGGAAAGCTTTTGGGAGCTGTCAAGAGTTTTTATGAGAGTAGTAGAGCATGTGTCAGGATTAGAAATGGAGAGAGTGAGTGGTTTGAAGTAAAGGTGGGACTTCGTCAAGGATGCGTTATGTCGCCCTGGCTGTTCAACTTATACATGGATGGGGTGGTGCGAGAGGTGAATGCTAGGGTAGTGGGTCAGGGATTGGAGATGGTTAAAGAAAATGGAGAAAAGTGGGAGGTGAGCCAGCTGTTGTTTGCGGACGACACTGCGCTTGTGGCAGGGTCAGAGGAGGGATTGAGGAAGCTGGTGGCAGAGTTTGGGAGAGTATGTGATAGAAGAAAGCTAAAGATAAATGTGGGTAAAAGTAAGGTGATGAGATGTACAAGGGGTGAAAGTGGCAGTAGACTGGAAGTGAACATTAAGGGAGAATGACTGGAGGAAGTGGATAGTTTTAGATACTTGGGTGCAAGTGTAGCAGGAAAAGGTGGAGTGAAGGTGGAGGTAGAATGTAGATTGAGAGAAGCGAGTAAATGCCTTGGTGGTTTAAAGAGTGTAATGAGGAATAGACATTTGGGAATGGATGCGAAGAGGAGACTGTATGAAGGAGTGATTGTGCCAACAGCACTGTATGGGGCAGAAACGTGGAACATAAGAGAAGAAGAGAGAAGGAGTTTGAATGTGTTTGAGATGAGGTGTCTGAGAAGTATGGTGGGGGTTACTAGGCTGGATAGAGTGAGAAATGAGGAGGTGAGGAGGAGAACAGGGGTGAAAAAAGATTTGGGAGATAGGGTTGATGAAAGAATATTAGGATGGTTTGGACACATGGAAAGAATGAGTGAAG
>NC_134781.1:32917599-32925099 GCF_046742065.1 Oratosquilla oratoria | reverse complement strand
ATCATTACAGCATCTTGCTTAGGTGTTTGTCTAAATGATTCTTAAAACTTGCTCGGCTTCGCGCGTCCCGGGCTGGCGCATCAGCAGCACTATTCAAGGTCACTGCCATGAGTCGTCTCCAGTATCTCGATGATTTGATTCAGTTTCTTAGCTTTCATGAAACACACGCTTCTTCTTCGAATGTTTAGGCATTCTTGAAATGATTATAGCTTCAAATAAAAGTAAATAAAAGTTCTATATATCTATCTATCTCCAAGGAACGACAATTCGATTTCTCTCCACAATGATTCGCTCAGCTTACGTACCGAGTGAACAGATTGCAGTCTAGGATGTGTTTCCAAGTAGTCTATATTAGTGAATAACAAAATACAACGCATTTGTGCCATTTTTATTGCGATGAAATAACTTTATCGAACATTTGTGCAGCGAAGGTGTACTAGAAAGTGGGGGTGGGGGGCAGAAAAATAGCCATAACTCCTTTATTTTTTGGTATTTCGCTGAAATATTTCAGGACTGGCTTGCCAAAGGCCACTAGATGACAGGGAATTTTTTTTTCTCGAATATTTCGATTTTTTCGGAAATTTATCGCGACGGCCCCTTAAAGCTTCGAACTGAACTACATTTAATTGCACTGCTTCTGCAGGAAGTTTATTCCATTCATTAACTACACGGTTGGCGAAGTCGTTTCTACCGACTTCAAAATTAAATATATTTCCTGACAGTTTGAGACCATTGTTTCTTGTCTGATTCTCATTCAATGTGAAAAAAAATTCACTTTTGATGTCAATTCCCTTTAGAATTCTTCAGAATTGACAATAGTCACCTCTGAGTATATACTTTTTTAGGGAAAACAGATTCATGTTTTAGTCGGTTTTCTTATTATTTATTTTTAATATTTGGAATTAGTTTTGTGGCTCGCCGTTGTACTTTTTCCAATCTGCCAATGTCTTTAATGAGATTCGGTGACCATGCGGAAACAGCATATTCCAAATGTGGACGAACTAACGATTTATATAGTTTGTTAATGAGTGATAGACTTTCGAAGTCAAAAGATCGCGCAATCAGTCCTATAATCTTATTTGCTTTCTCAGAGGCTGAAATACACTGCTTAAATGATTTGAGATTGTTACTGATAATTACGCCTAGATCTTTTTCACTATCCACTTTGGTTAACGACTTTCCAAATAACTTGTAATCGTACTTACTGTTACTTTTACCTATGTGCATTACCTTGCATTTACTTGTGTTAATTTTCACTAGCCACTTTTCAGACCATTGCTGTAATTTATCTAAATCCTCTTGAATATCTAATTGGTTTAAGTGATCATTTGCCATTCCGCACATTTTTGTATCATCAGCAAATTTGGAAACAGTAGATTTTAGTCCATGGTCTATATCATTTATATATACTATGAATAGAAGTGGCCCAAGAACGGAACCCTGAGGAATTCCACTTGTAAAAATTTCCCATCCAGAAGTTTTTCCATTTAAAAAAATCTCTGTTTTCGATCGTTTAACCAATTATTAGTCCAACTTAATAGGCTACCACTTATTCCGTGTGAAGCTAATTTAGTAAGTAGTCTTTCAATCTCTCTCTCTCTCTCTCTCTCTCTCTCTCTCTCTCTCTCTCTCTCTCTCTCTCTCTGTCTCTGTCTCTCTCTCTCTCTCTCTCTCTCTCTCTCTCTCTCTCTCTCTCTCTCTCTCTCTCTCTCTCTCTCTCTCTCTCTCTCTCTATCTATCTATTTTTGTCAAGGCCTCACTTGGCCTATGGCCGGGTACTTCTGATGCAGATCCAGTTTTTGCACCTTTTCCTCCTCCTCCTCCTCCTCCTCCTCCTCCTCGTCCTCAACCCTTTGAGGCGATTCCAAGAACCTTCCATCTTTTCCCCGAAGCCGGAAACGATTCCGAATCTTCTCTTCGTTTGGGGAAATATGGCGTCGCTCTTGTTGTTGTTGTTGATGTTATTGTTGTTGATGTTGCTGTTGTTGTTGTTGGTTGTAGTGAAGGGATGTTGGCAGATGATGAAAGTTGAATTTCCTGTCTCTTGTGGAGTTGGTTTTGCGTCTGCCGTTGTATAAGTAAAAATATGTGTATGTATATATATATATATATATATATATATATATATATGTATATATATATATATATATATATATATATATATATATATATGTGTGTGTGTGTGTGTGTGTGTGTGTGTGTGTGTGTGTGTGTTTATATATACATATATGTATGTATATAACTATATATATATATAACTATATATATGTATATATATATATACATATATGTATGTGTACATCTATATATGTATATACATATATATATATATATATATATGTGTGTGTGTGTGTGTGTGTGTGTGTGTGTGTGTGTGTGTGTGTGTGTGTGTGTGTGTGTGTGTGTGTGTGTGTGTGTGTGTGTGTGTGTGTGTGTGTGTGTGTGTGTGTGTGTATGTGTGTGTGTGTGTGTGTATGTATGTATGTATGTATGTATGTATGTATATATGTGTGTATCACAACAAAGTTATGTCGTAGCACATTGGTAAAATAATACTGATAACCCACTTTCGGAGAAGAATAAGCGAAAGTATAAAGATCTGTATATTTCGATCACTAACTGTGATCTTCTTCAGCAGATGTGAATTACAGAGTAGAGAGCAATGTGTATTTATACAGAAGTAGTGAGGTAAGCAGGAAGGGACGGGGGCTCAGATCACGTGTCCGGCGTTGCATGGGCCTTGGTGGATTTTGTCCACTGTTAATGTAGAAGATAACATTTTGTTTATTGAAAATGAAGATATATAATCTGGTGACCATTGACCATAAGAAATATTATAATTTGGACAATTATTTATCAAAGAGGATTCTACCATTTTTCTTCTTAAACTGCATTTAGATTTGTAAATTATTTCAGCATCGTCCCAATTTATCCGATGGTTTTTGTTGGCAACATGCTGAAATACGGCGGAATTTTCCTGCCCATACTTTACAGAGTTCTTGTGTTCTTTGACCCTGATGGTGAGGTCTCTATCCGTTTGTCCCCAATATACATCCTTGCAATCTAAAAAAGGTAACTTATAAACTCCAGGAGTTGTATTACTCTTGGATCTATGATGTATATTGACAACTTTACTGAACAAGTTGTTGGGATAATTGAAGATAAAATTTACTTTTTCTTTTGGTAACAAATGAGACAAGTCCTTAATTGATTTATTATAAGGTAATTTTATGCAATTATTATCCCACTTATGATTCATGGCGGAATGGAAATCTGATTTGTAAAAACTAATTTTGGCCTTACTAACTGCTTTTTGTAAAAACCACGACGGGTATCCTAATTTTGTTAATTGACTTCTTACTGAAATTAGTTCCATGTCTAAATATTGTGAACTACAAATTCTCAAAGCCTGTAAGAATAGGCCTGAAGCGACACTATATTTTATTTTGTCTGGACGGTGACTAAAGAAATGTAGGTAGCTCCCTGTGTGGGTGGGCTTCCTATAAACTGTTAACCCATTAAACTCCGATGACAAGATGTCTTGTCATTTGGTCAAATAAAACAAAAAATCATAAAAAAAACAACAAAATGTTTGATGATCAAACAGCACCAGAAAAATATGACGTCATCAGTCCTCCTCGAGGAGGAGGACTGACGACGTCATATTTTTCTGGTGCTGTTTGATCATCAAACATTTTGTTGTTTTATTATGATTTTTTGTTTTTTTTGTCCAAATGTCAAGACATATTGTGATCGGAGTTGAATGGGTTGGATAAAGACACCGAATTTCTAACTATTAAGATATCTAAAAAAGGTAATCTGTGATCTATTTCCCATTCCACCTTGAATTTGATGTTGTTCATTCAGTGATTGAGTTTGTTGTAGAATTCTTGAAAGGGACCCCATTCATCGTCCCAAACCGTAAAGATGTCATCAACATATCTGTGCCAAAACATTGCGAGTGGTTTAATTCCCGGTAGTAGCACTGATTCAAAATATTCTATATATAGATTAGCTAGAACTGGCGAGAGATGAGAGCCCATGGAACATCCGAATTTCTGTTTAAAATAAAGATCTTTGAATGAAAAAACATTAGTGTTGACGCAAAGTTTTGTTAAGCTTATTATTTTTTCCAGTGGCAGTGGTAGCTGGTTTTGGTATGGTTGTAATTTTTCCTCCAAAAACTCTAGAACTACCGTTACATCAATCTGTGTGAATAACGAAACTACATCTAGACTTAGTAATTTTCTGCTCCTTGGTAGGTTGTGACTTTTGATCTTACTTATAAAGTCTTCTGAGTGTTTTATGTGAGACTGAGAAACAACTACATACGGTGTTTTTTGTGTGAGCCATTTTGAGGTCTTATGCGTACAAGAATTCCTATTTGATATGATGGGTCTGAGAGGAATGCCGTCTTTGTGCAATTTTGGAAGACCGCAAAAATTGGGCAACTGAGGATTAATGACGTTCAGTTTTTGGAACATGTCTTTGCCTAAGATTTTAATGGGATGTTCATTAAATTCTGAGGCAGTGCTTTTTAGTGGCTTTTTAGACAGTTCTTCATATGTGTTTTTATCATTTAATAGATCATGAACTTTGTTTTCATATTCTAAGTTATTAAGGATAACTAATTTCCCTCCTTTATCTGCCCTGGATATGGTGACATCCTTACGATTTGTGAGATTTTCTACAGCCAGTTTGTATCACTTTGGTAATCCACAGTCATCTTTAAAACAATCCAAAATACCATGCATGAGAATACCTTTTAAGCAATGTAGGTCTTTGTCATAATTATTTGAAGCCAAGAACTTGTGAAACTCTACGATGTAGTCTAATGGGTGGGTTTTAGTTGGGTGCATGGTAAAATTGACTCCTAGTCCTAACACTTCTAATTCATGGCGAGAAAGGGTGATATCAGATAAATTTACCACATTTTCAGTCAGTGAAAATTTGGACCACACACTGTTGTTACATAACCTAATTAGTTTCTTATTAAGAATTTCTAAATGTTTATCACTAACATGGGAGGTTTTGTTAATTGCTGATCTAGAAAGTAAATGGTTAGTATGCTCATTAGAGCTCATTATCTTGAGATGTCTTGTAGCAGATCTGCCTTGTAGGTAGGCTGCATCACTTTCCAAGGAAGCAAGTTTGATGCTTTCCTGCAAGAAGTCCCCGATGTAAGTGGGAAAACTGTATCCCAAATTCTTGTATTTGAGGAACCCAAAAGACTTAGGACACACTTGTTCTTCTAGGCACTTGGAGAAAAACAGACGTTGGTTCTTCCTTTTCTTGCTGGCTACAAGGGAAGTTTCCAACCGGCGGTAGGCCTTCTTTACCCCATATATATGGAGTGATTGTGCCAACAGCACTGTATGGGGCAGAAACGTGGAACATAAGAGAAGAAGAGAGAAGGAGTTTGAATGTGTTTGAGATGAGGTGTCTGAGAAGTATGGTGGGGGTTACTAGGCTGGATAGAGTGAGAAATGAGGAGGTGAGGAGGAGAACATGGGTAAAAAAGGATTTGGGAGATAGGGTTGATGAAAGAATATTAGGATGGTTTGGACACATGGAAAGAATAAGTGAAGAAAGACTAGTAAAAGAGGTATGGAAGGCAGATGTGGGGGGAGTGAACATGAGGGGACGTCCTAGGATGAGGTGGATGGATGGGGTGAAGGGGGCTTTGGGGAAGAGGGGAATGTCTGTTGAGGAAGGAAGGGAGAGGACGGAAGACAGAGGTGAGTGGAGAATGGTTGTATATGGATGATGTTGTGACTGCATGAGGAGGAATGGGCGGGAGGGTGGGGTAGTATGTGTGAGTAAATTTTGACGCAGCCCGAAGGGATTTCTCCCCGTCCTCGCCTTATATGCAAAGGGGGGACGGAGAGGGGGGGTCGCCGATTAAATGAAGCGGCCTTGCTGTGGATGTGCTGTGTCTTGCGACACTGCTTCTGACCCAGGGCGGTGGGCAGGGTGCAGGGATGACCCGTCATCCAGGAGGTGCTCAGATGAGAGGAAGGGTGGGAGGGGTGTGGAGGGTATTTAGGGATGAAATGGGTGGGAGTGTTTTTATGCCTTTCCCTTTTTGGCTACCTCCCTTGGAAGGGGAAAAAAAGCCTTGGTATATGTATGTATGTATGTATATATATATATATATATATATATATATATATATATATATATATATGTATATATATGTATACAGTATATATATACACATATACATATATACATATATATATACACATATATATGTATATATATATTATATATACACATATACATATATACATACATATATATATATTTATATATATACATATATATATATATATATATATATATATATATATATGTATGTAATATAATAAATTTTCTCAGCATCCCTCCTGTTAGGTAGAACCTGTCAGGTAACGGGGCTCTGGAACTTCCTCCATTCTTCTCGGTCCAGCAAATAGTTGTTCTTCCTCTAGGGTCTGCATGGTTTCTCCTCTTTCCTCTCGTCTGCTCCAGTCACCGCATCCATCCACCTCTTTCTCGGCCTTCCCAGAAGAACATAAAAATGGAGAAGACTGCAAGAGACCATAAGCCCTATACTGGGAAGTTTATATGCCCCTTATTACCTGTCGTCCATATCCTTAAATTATCTCATTTTCTCTTAAAATAAATCATTGTTTCAGGGCTATCTATATGATTACTGAGTCTATTCTATTTGTTAATCACTCTGTTACTCAACTAGTCCATGCTTATTTCATTGTTAAACCTATATTTGTCCAATCTAAACCCACTGGTCTTCTCTCCTCTGGTATCTAGGTTTAGTTTGTCTCAGTTGGTGTCTCTGTTTTTTGTGTGTTCCTATAGGCAGGATTTCTAACTTCCTTCATATGTCCTCGCTTCTCAGTCTTTCCATCCTAGTAACTCCTTTTAATAGGCGCTGCATACACATTTCGACAACTTCTATTTTATTTCTGTGTAGAGTTTGATGTGGCTATATATACTAAAGTATATATAGCCACTTTGATTTTAGTTGGTATCAGTTGTTTTTATTTTTTAGGTACGGTACACAATGCCTACATTACTTGAATTTTTTAATTCTTTTTGTATGCTAATCTTGCTTCTTAAAAGTCACTCCTAAATAGTTAAATGAACTGTCTTGGTTTAGGTCTAATCCTTCTGCACTGATGCTGATGTTTTTTCGCTACCTCCATCGTTCTAGGCTTTTGTTTATTCAGTTTCATTCCTTGTTGTCTCGTTACATTATTCCATTGCTGTAATGCATCTGCTAAGTTTTCTAGATTCTTTGCTATTGCCGCTGTGTCATCTGCATTTATAAAAGTGTCCTCTTTGTCACCATGTATACACATTTTTCTTAGACATACGTCGATATATGCTTTTGGTAGTCCTTTGCAGACGAAGATGAAGACCATATCATCTACTAGAGGATACACGTGCGTAAAGAGGAGATTAAGTGCAGAAGAGGCCGCGCACTCCATCAACAGC
>NC_134781.1:32902599-32912599 GCF_046742065.1 Oratosquilla oratoria | reverse complement strand
TTCTATTCGTTACCGTCCTAGTAATGAAACCTAATGCTCTGTTAGCTTTATTCCTGGCGCTAATGCACTGTTTTCTAGTTTTAAGGTCCAAACTCACTAGAATTCCCAAGTCTCTCTCGCACTCAGTTTTCTCTAAAAGCGTGTTATCTAAGCTGTATCTATTTTCAGGGTTGTGTAGCCCTACGTTTAACACGCTACACTTAAAGATATTGAAGTTCATTTGCCATTTCACCGACCATGTGAACAATTTGTTAAGATCATCTTGCAGAATCTCTGCGTCGTCTCTTGACCTAATTAGGCGTCCTATTTTAGTGTCATCCGCAAACTTACTAACAACACTATTTATCCCAACGTCTAAGTCGTTTATGTACATAATGAACAACAAGGGACCCAAAACCGAGACCTGGGGAACCTCACTAGTAACATTACCCCACCTGGATTTTACTCCATTTATTATGACCCGCTGTTTTCTGTTACTAATCCAAGCTCTAATCCATTCTAACACTTTTCTTTCTATACCATGGGCTTTGATTTTATTTATTAATCTCTGATGAGGCACATTGCCGAACGCTTTGTTAAAGTCAAGGTAAATAACATCGTAATTATCATTGCTATCTGACGCCTTGTATACTTTAGTGTAAAAGGATAGAAGATTAGTCACACATGACTTACCCTTGGAGAAACCATGCTGTGTGTCTCTCGATGTGTTCTCTGAGTCTATTTACTATTATTGTTTCAAGCATTTTACCTATAACATCAGTCCTTCCCCCCTGTTTATCCGTTGTATTTTTCGCCCAATTGTTGTATAGACCTTGTCCAACCATACTTGATGATATAGGACCTTTCAATTTTGTCTACACAATTCCCATTGTGTGTGTGTGTGTGTGTGTGTGTGTGTGTGTGTGTGTGTGTGTGTGTGTGTGTGTTATACTGTATATATATATATATATATATATATATATATATATGTATATATATACATGTATATATAGGTCTATATATATACATGTATATATATATACATATATATATATATACACATATATATATATATATATATATATATATATATATATGTGTGTGTGTGTGTGTGTGTGTGTGTGTGTGTGTGTGTGTGTGTGTGTGTGTGTGTGTGTGTGTGTGTGTGTGTGTGTGTGTGTGGTGTGTGTGTGTATGTGTGTATGTTTGTGTGTGTGTGTGTGCGTGTGTGCGTGCTTGCGTGCGTGCGTGTGTGTGTGTGTGTGTGTATGTGTGTGTGTGTGTGTGTGTGTGTGTGTGTGTGTGTGTGTATGTGTGTTTGTGTGTGTTTGTGTGTGTATGTGTCTGTGTGTGCATGTGTATATACGTATGCGTATGTGTCTGTATGTGTGTTTGTGTGTGTATGTGCGTGTTTGTGTGTGTATGTGTTTGTGTGTGTGTATGTATGTATATGTGTGTGTATGTGTATATGTGTATACATATGCGTGTGTGTGTGTGTGTGTGTGTGTGTGTGTGTGTTTTGTGTGTGTGTGTGTGTGTGTGTGTGTGTATGTGCGTGCGTGTGTGTGTGTGTATGTGTGTGTGTGTTTGTGTGTGTGTGTGTGTGTATATGGAGTATGAGTGTGTGTGTGTGTGTGCGTATGTGTGTGTGTGTGTGTGTGTGTGTGTATGTGTGTGTGTGTGTGTGTGTGTCTGTGTGTGTGTGTGTGTGTGTGTGCATAAATATGTATTATATATACATATATATAAACACACATATATATATTTCGCCTACTCTGTGGTGAGGGAAGAAAATGCTACCACCAAGTCTCTCCACTTGAGTCGTAAAAAACGGGAAGGGGGATGGGATTAGGAGTCCTACTACCTGTATCTCCAAAGGGGATACTCCTAAAAAAAAGTAAAGGCATAAGAGGGTCTGGGAGTTTTCCAACCAGTACCCTAAAGTTTGGGTCTATTAATGTGCGTGGATGTGGTACAGATGAGAGTAAAAGGGAAGAGATAGGTAGTATGTTTGCGAGAAGAAAGATGGATGTGCTGGCTTTGAGTGAAAGTAAAATGAAAGGGAAGGACGAGTGTGAGTTTGGGAGTATAGTTGGGAGGTACTCAGGAGTGAAGAGGGGACGAGGGAGAGAAGGGGTGGTTATACTAGTAAGTGAAGAGATAAGTAAGCGTGTAGTGGAGTGGAAGGAGGTTTCATCAAAGTTGATGTGGATGAAGGTGAGAGGGGAAGGGAGATGTGGGTTTTTGTAAGTGCGTATGGGCCTGGGCCTGGTAGTGAGAAGAGCGTAGAAGAAAGGGAGGCTTTTTGGGTAGACATAAATGAGTACATAGAAGGATTAGGGAGAAATGTCAATGTAGTTGTATTGGGAGACCTTAATGCTAGGGTAAGAAACGAACCAATAGACGGAGTGATTGGGGTATGGAGTTCCAGGTGAAAATCGTAGTGGAGAATTGATGGTGGATATGTGCCTTGAAAGGGAGTTGATGATAGCAAATACAGTGTTTAGGAAGAAAGCCAAGCATAAGTACACACGGGAGAGGGTGGTGGATGGCAAGGTGGCAGATAGAGTGTCAATGGACTAAGTGATGACCAGGAGTATGGTAGGAAGAGTTAAGGGTGTACATGTTCTAAGGGAAGAGAGTGGGGGAATATCACATCATTTTCTGGTGGAAGGTAAATTGAGAGTGGAGAATAGGTGGAGAAAGAGGAAAAGGGCAGAAGGTAGGGAGGTACTTCGAGTGAACTGCTTAAATAAGAAAGAAAAGGAGAATGAGTATAAGAAAAAGCTGAGAGAGGAGTGGGAGGTAGTGAAGGATAGAGTAGAACTAGGAGTGGAGGAGGAATGGGGATAGTTCAAGGAGGGAGTCATAAGGTGTGCAAAAATAGTGTGTGGAAAAAGGAGGGTGGGAGGAAATAGAAGAAAGGGTAGTAAATGGTGGGATGAGGAAGCAAAGAAGGGTGTAGAAGAGAAGAAACAGGCTTTCATAGATTGGCTACAAATTAGAACGAGGGAATGGTATGAGAGGTACAAAGTAAAGAGAAGGGAAGTTAAGCATAAGATAAAGGAAGCAAAGAGGAGAGCAGATGTGAAATGGGGTAAGAGTATGACATAAAATTTTGAAAGTAATAAAAAGATGTTTTGGAAAGAAACTAAAAGAGGAAGAGGAGGCGAATCAAGTAGAGAAGAAAAGGTAAAAGGTGCAGATGGAGAGATGATGATGGAAGAGAAGGCAGTGAGAGGAAGGTGGGCAGAGTATTTTAGGGAGTTGCTAAATGTGAAGGAGGATAGGGAGGGAAAGGTAGTTGCAGTGGGAAACGCTAAGAAAATGAGAGTGATCAGTGTGGAAAATGGAGGAGAAATAGGGAAAGATGAAGTGAAAGCAACAGTTAAGATGAATAGAGCAGGTAAGGCACCTGGATTGGATGGATGTCAAGCAGAATGTCTGAAGAAAGGAGTTACAGTGGTGGTGGACTGGCTGGTGATGTTATTTAATGTTTGTTTAAGAGAGGATAGAGTGCCAGAGGACTGGAGGAGTGTCTGTATAGTTCCGCTTTACAAGGGAAAGGGGGACAAGTGTGAGTGTAGTAGTTTCAGAGGGATCAGCTTGCTGAGTGTAGTTGGGAAGGCTTATGGGAGGGTCTTGATTGGGAGGATTAGGAGAGGAACAGAGGGAGTAATTGGTGAGGAACAGTGTGGTTTTAGGACAGGTAGGGGTTGTGTAGATCAGATTTTTGTGGTAAGACAGATATGTGAGAAAGCTATAGGAAAAGGTAAGGATGTCTTTTGGGCTTTTATGGATCTGGAAAAGGTCGACAGGGTAGACAGAAAGGCACTGTAGGGGGTACTGCAGATATATGGGATAGGAAGAAAGCTGTTGAGAGCAGTCAAGAGTTTTTACGAGAGTAGTAGAGCTTGTGTTAGGATTAGAAATGGAGAGAGTGAATGGTTTGAGGTAAAGGTAGGACTTCGTCAGGGATGTGTTATTTTGCCCTGGCTTTTCAATCTATATATGGATGGGGTGGTGCGAGAGGTGAATGCAAGGGTGGTGGGTCAGGGGTTGGATATGGTTAAATAAAATGGAGAAAAGTGGGAAATAAGCCAGTTGTTGTTTGCTAACGACAATGCACTTATAGCAGGATCAGAGGAGGGATTGAGGAAGTTAGTGACAGAGTTTGAGAAGGTGTGTGAAAGAAGGAAGCTGAAGATAAATGTGGGCAAAAGTAAGGTGGGAGATGTACAAGGGGAGAGAGTGGCAGCAGGCTGGAAGTAAGCATTAAGGGTGAAAGACTGGAGGAAGTGGATAGTTTTAGACACTTGGGTGCGAATGTGGCAGGAAAGGGAGGAGTGGGGGTGGAGGTAGAATGTAGATTGAGAGAAGTGAGTAAATGCCTTGGTGGATTAAAAAGTGTAATGAGAAATAGACATCTGGGAATGGATGCTAAGAGGAGGTTATATGAAGGAGTGATTGTGCCAACATCACTGTACGGGGCAGAAACATGGAACATAAGAGAGGAAGAGAGAATGAGTTTGAATGTGTTTGAGATGAAATGTCCGAGAAGTATGATAGGGGTTACTAGGCTAGATAGAGTGAGAAATGAGGAGGTGAGGAGGAGAACAGGGGTGGAAAGGGAGTTGGGAGATAGGGTTGATGAAAGAGTATTAGGATGGTTTGGACACATGGAAAGAATGAGTGAAGAAAGATTAGTAAAAGAGGTTTGGAAGGCAGAGGTGGAAGGAGTGAATATGACGGGGCGTCCTAGGATGAGATGGATGGATGGGGTGAAAGGGGCATTAAAAAAGAGAGGAATGTCTGTTGAGTAAGGATGGGAGAGGACAGAAGATAGGGGTGAATGGAGAAGGGTTGTATACGGATGATACTGTGATGCATGAGGGGGAGTGGGTGGGGGATGGGAGTGAGGAAGTATGTATGAGAAAGAAATTGACGCAGCCCGAAGGGATTTCTCCACGTCTTCTCCTTTTCTGCATGAGGGGACGGAGAATGGGGATCACCGAATTTATGAAGTGGCCTTGCTGTGGATGTGCGGTGTCTTGTGACACTGGTTCTGACCATGGGCAGTGCACAAGATGCAGGGATGACCCGTCATCCAGGTGGTGCCAAGATAAGATGGAGGGAGAAGGGTGGAGGGGAGTGGAATATGTAGGGAATGGAATGGGTGGGAGTGGTTTCTATACCATTTTCTTTTTGGCTACCCCCTTATAAGGGGGAAAAGCCTTTGGTATATGTATGTATGTATATATATATATATATATATATATATATATATATATATATATATATATGTATATATATATATATATATATATATATATTTATATATATATATATATATATATATATATATATATGTAAGGAGGTTCGCTGGCTGAGCGGGTTAGGGCGTCGTTACTTGCGGCGAAGGTAGAGGTGAGGGCGGTTCGAATCCTGCCACCGGCGAAGTTGATCCAAGGGCATGGTTCATTAAATTCCACGCTACAAAGTCCTCTGTGAGGGGCACCGTCCTAGCCTTCCGATAGGGGAGAGTTTGTGACGTTAAACCACATATCTATATATATATATATATATATATATATATATATACATATATATATATATATATATATATATATATGTATATATATATATATATGTATGTATATTTATATATATATATATATGTATATGTATGTATATATATATATATATATATATATATATATATATATGACGTAAGCGGAGTAGGAAACACAGGAGTCTTAGTCTTGAGTTTATTCCTGACTAGTTTAGCAGGTATGCTTTTTCAAAGGAATGAGTTTACAAATGGGCTGTGGGCATTATATACATGGGGTGGACCTCACTATCTCCTCGTGTTACCATAGTTGGTGATGAGTGTGAAGATTACATTGTGGCTAATGTAATAATGATGAAGTTTTGCAATTAAATATGATGACACCACTAATAACAAAGAAATTATTGATAGTAATTGTAACAATAATATTGATAACAATGATAATAAAAATGAAAATTTAAATATTTAAATAATAATAACAATAATAAAGATAATGATAAAGATAAAGATAATGTTGTCATTATTGTCATCATTATTGTTATCATCATCATTGTCTATTGTTATTATATGAGATATTTTGCAATGGGACCGAAATCGTGAAGTGAATCACTGGGAACATGGTATACTTTGCGAACACAAACGCCATAATCGCCATTACATCCTGTCGACACTGCATAATTTCGACAATATGACAATGGTGACAGTGACATGAATGCGTGCAGAGACTTTCTTTTTTATGGGTTCAATTTGTATTTAATTTGTAACCTTACCACGGAGTAAATGGAGTTCGCACACGCAATGGCCTTGAACGAAACATGAAGCGAAAAAAATTATATATGCATGTTTTTACCAGTTGTCACTTTATTCCAGCTACCGCTTGGGGATTTCACTCACACCTTACATGCGCGCGCGCACACACACACACACACTCTCTCTCTCACACACACACACACACACACACACACACACACACACACACACACACACACACACACACACACACACACACACACACACACATATACATATAACTCTTACAATCTACACCCTAGAATTCGAACCATTGAATTGTACCGACATAATCGCGATACAAGGATGCTACGACCTACACCATGAAAGATGCTTCAAAAGGACTTGTCGACTCCCCGAGCACACTCATCATGGCCTAGCAGGCATAGTCTCATTTTCACCGAATTTTTATTGCGAGCTCTCCGACAAGCTGTGAATTTAAGATATATATATATATATATATATATATATATATATATATATATATATATATATATATACTGTATATATATAATTTGTACATATATTTCTATATATATATGTGTATATATATATATATATATATATATATATATATATATATACATATATATATAAGAAAAGACAAATATATGGATAGAGTGGTGTAGGTAAAGTCCAGGAAGGAGCAGAAGTACTTTATTATATACCGTTTCGACAGAGTCTTCTTCAGAGAGATAATGGTACAGGCAAATTGAGATACATTGCTTATATAATTACTAAGCGGATCATCTCACAGGTCGCCTTGGGATAGAGTTCGCTGATTGGTTTGTATGTGCCCCATTGATGATCAATCTTGCTGTTACATGCGCTAAGTTTACAAATCCTTTTCTATGATTGGTTGAACTAAACGTGTTGACATATGCAGCTTTGATAGTTTTTTTTTTTTTGTCGTCTTTTCATACCGGTGTGTAAGATTTTGGTGTTGTTCCAATTAGGCATATGCCGTGAAAATGTGCGGAATGGCAAATGATCACTTAAACCAATTAGATGTTAAAGAAGGTTTAGATAAATTACAGCAATGGTCTGAAAAGTGGCCAATGAAAATTAACACAAGTGAACGCAAGGTTATGCACATAGGTAAAAATAACAGTAAGTACGATTACAAGTTATTTGGAAAGTCGTTAACAAAAATGGACAGTAAAAAGGATCTCGGCGTAATTATCAGTAACGATCTCAAATCATTTAAGCAGTGTATTTCAGCCTCTGAGAAAGCAAATAAGATTCTAGGACTAATCGCGCGATCTTTTGACTTCAAAAGTCTATCTCTCATTAACAAGCTATATAAATCGTTAGTTCGTCCACATTTGGAATATGCTGTTTCCGTATGGTCACTGAATCTCATTAAAGACGTTGATAGATTGAAAAAAGTGCAACGGCTAACCACAAAACTTATTCCAAATATTAAAGATAAATCATATGAAAATCGACTTAAACATATGAATCTGTTTTCCCTAAAAAAAACGTAGGTTCAGAGGTGACTTGATACAGGTCTTTAAGATTCTAAAGGGAATTGACAACAACAAAAGTGACAAAATTGTCACACTGAATGAGAATCAGACAAGAAATAATGGTCTCAAGCTGTCAGGAAATAGATTTAATTTTGGAGTGGAAACAACTTCGCCAACCGTGTAGTTAATGAATGGAATAAACTTCCTGCAGAAGCAGTGCAATGTAGTTCAGTTCGAAGCTTTAAGATTCGTTTAGATAAGCACCCACGCAAGGTGATGTTATGCCTGTCATTTATTTTATATTGTTTGTTTACATGTTAGTTATCATTTGTTTGTTTGTTTATCATTATTTCCTTCATTATTATTTATTATTATATATTTGTCCATTTGTTATTATTTACTCTTTGTCTTTTTATTATTTAATTTTACCTGTCTGTTTATTCTATTTATTATTATTTATGCTATTATAATTTTAATTTATCTATTTATTCTATTTATCATTATTTATATTGTTATAATTTTTTCGCATCCGACCTAGTTATGGGCCAAAATATCTCTTGTCGCCATGCTCCTCCTTTATAATGAGATGTACAAGGGGAGAAAGTGACAGTAGGCTGGAAGTGAGCATTAAGGGTGAGAAACTGGAGGAAGTGGATAGTTTTAGATACTTGGGTGCGAATGTGACAGGAAAGGGAGGAGTGGGGGTGGAGGTAGAATGTAGATTGAGAGAAGTGAGTAAATGCCTTGGTGGATTAAAAAGTGTAATGAGAAATAGACATCTGGGAATGGATACTAAGAGTGATTGTGTCAATAGCAAAGTGGGGGCAGAAACATGGAACATAAGAGAGGAAGAGAAAAGGAGTTTGAATGTGTTTGAGATGAAATGACTGAGAAGTATGATAGTGGTTACTAGGCTGGACAGAGTGAGAAATGAGGAGGTGAGGAGAACAGGGGTAGAAAGGGAACTGGGAGATAGAGTTGATGAAAGAGTATTAGGATGATTTGGACACATGGAAAGAATGAGTGAAGAAAGATTAGTAAAAGAAGTGTGGAAGGCGGAGGTGGAAGGAGTGAATATGAGGGGGCGTCCTAGGATGAGATGGATGGATGGGGTGAAAGGGGCTCTACAAAAGAGAGGAATGTCTGTAGAGGAAGGACGGGAGAGGACAGAAGATAGGGGTGAATGGAGAAGGGTTGTATATAGATGAGGCTGTGATGCATGAGGGGGAATGAGTGGAGGATGGGGGTTGAGGAAGTATGTATGAGAATAAAATTTGACGCAGCCCGAAAGGATTTCTCCCCGTCTTCTCCTTTCCTGCATGAGGGGACGGAGAGGGTGGGTCGCCGAATTTATGAAGTGGCCTTGCTGTGGATGTGCTGTGTCTTGAGACACTGCTTCTGACCCAGGGCAGTCGACAGGATGCAGGGATGACCCGTCATCCAGGAGGTGCCAAGATAGGAGGGAGGGAGGAGGGTGGAGGAGAGTGGAATATATGGGAAATGAAATGGGTGGGAGTATTGTCTATGGCTTTTTCTTTTTGGCTACCCCCCGTGTAAGGGGGAAAAAGCCTTTGGTATATGTATGTATGTATGTATGTGTGTATATATATGTATATAGGCTATATATATATATATATATGTATATATATATATATATATATATATATATATATATTTGGAGGAAGAATAAGCGAAGATGGGCTGGAACTTTTTTTTATTGCTTATACTTTTCTTCGTTCGAAACGTATAAAAAAAAAAAAAAAAAAAAAAGTTCCACCCCATCTTCGCTTATTCTTCCTCCACCCCCTCTCATCTGTCTACACCATTCATCATATATATATATATATATATATATATATATATATATATATATATATATATATATGTGGGATCTGAACAAAATCCCGACAGCCATAATCCCGACAGCCATAATCCCGACAGCCACAATCCCGACAGGCCACAATCCCCAAACACACACATTATATATATATATATATATATATATATATATATATATATATATATATATATATTTATATATATATACATATACATATGAGTGTGCATGTATATATGTATATATATATATATATATATATATGTATATATGTATATATATATGTATATGTATACACACACACAAGCTTATTAACCGCTGCGCCAGAAATAATGTCACGAGTCGTCCTCCGCCCTT
>NC_134781.1:32877599-32892599 GCF_046742065.1 Oratosquilla oratoria | reverse complement strand
TTTGATCAAACATTTTGGTGTTTTATGATTTTTTGTTTTATTTGACCAAATGACAAAGAATCTTGTCATCGGAGTTTAATGGGTTAAGAAAGGCGACCTCAGCAAGACAGAAATGGTGTTTATGGTTCAAGAAGGTTTTTATGGCTCGAGAGGAGCCTCGCGCGCAATGCGATAACGATGCGATGATAAAAACTAGCATCAACCAGTATCAGCCAGTGGTGATGTTGGCGTCGTCAAACCAATCACCACAGATAAATATAAATGTAAGCAAAAGTAGATGTTGGTTGAAAACTGAATATTTAGGATAAAATGGCCAACCGCACATCGAGAGAAATTCGATTTATCACGTTGTTTTATTATTATTATTTATTATTTTGTCTTATCTAATTTGTGTGTGTTTGTGTGCGTGCGTGTGTGTGTATGTGTGTGTATGCGTGTGCGTGTGCGTGTGCGTGTGCGTGTGTGTGTGTATTCACCTTGGTCTTTGGATCACGTGTTGGACTCGTGATCGACAGCTATTTCCCTCCCGGAAGTGAGCTCAGAGCTCGTATGACCGATCTATGGGTAATGCTATGACCTTTCACACACACACACACACCCAACTCCCCGCCCACGAGAGTCAGAGTAACGACCCGAAGCACAGCGATACCGAAATAATTTCGGTCCTGGGTACTGCGAGCACGCACCGTACTTCCCAGTCCAACGCTCTACCACCGCGCGCGCGCGTGTGTGTATGTCTGTGTGTGTATTCACTTGGTCTTTGGTCTTTGGATCACGTGTTGGACTCGTGATCGACAGCTATTTCCCTCCTGGAAGAGAGCTCAGAGCTCGTAGGTCCGATCTATGTGTGTGTGTGTGTGTGTGTGTGTGTGTGTGTGTGTGTGTGTGTGTGTGTGTGTGTGTGTGTGTGTGTGTGTGTGTGTGTGTGTGTGTGTGTGTGTGTGTGTGTGTGTGTGTGTGTGTGTGTGTGTGTGTATTCACCTTGGTCTTTGGATCACGTGTTGGACTCGTGATCGACAGCTATTTCCCTCCCGGAAGTGAGCTCAGAGCTCGTATGACCGATCTATGGGTAATGCTATGACCTTTCACACACACACACACACCCAACTCCCCGCCCACGAGAGTCAGAGTAACGACCCGAAGCACAGCGATACCGAAATAATTTCGGCCCTGGGTACTGCGAGCACGCACCGTACTTCCCAGTCCAACGCTCTACCACCGCGCGCGCGCGCGCGCGCGTGTGTGTGTGTGTGTGTGTGTGTGTGTGTGTGTGTGTGTGTGTGTGTGTGTGTGTGTGTGTGTGTGTGTGTGTGTGTGTGTGTGTGTGTGTGTGTGTGTGTGTGTGTGTGTGTGTGTGTGTGTGTGTGTGTGTGTGCAACATTTCGTACAAGCAAACCTTACCCATAAGCTGCCAAAATTACTAGAAAGTACCGGTTATTATTGCATATTCACTGTATTTATATCTAAAGTCATTAATAATATAGCGCCAAAAATAAAGAAAAATAAGGATAATCATTACATATTTGTATATAAAGTTATATCCATATAAATATTTTTTAAACAATCGTAAATATGTAACTCGTTGGTACCTTAGGGCGCTCGCTAAGCGCCTCCCGCCGTAATACCTCCAGCTTGTCCGAACTTGTGTCCCGTCTAGTTTCGGCCTCGTCCTAATGGTTTTTTTTTTTTTTTTTTTTTTTTTTTTTTCGGATTTTGATATGATGATGTACTTCATGCCAGACAGACGAAGTCGCCAATATCACCTTTTGATTTATCGGTGTCCAAAGTTTGATCGAATGAGGCGATCATATAACTTATTTTGGTTGCGCTGGCGTCTTCGCCTGTCTGGCACAGAGCTACTCATATGTTAAAGATTATTATGAGGCACATCCGTCACCTTTGCTTTATGTGCTCAGACAACCAGAGTGGGTGGTAGTCACCAGTAGGCTATAAAACAACATGAAATACGATAAAGAGGGGAAAAAAGGAAAAATTTATGAAGAAAATCGAGAAGGTGAAAAAACAACATTGAAGATGAATAACAGGAAGGAAAGATGAAGAAACACTTGAAGGCAATAGAGAAAAAAGAGGAAGAAAATATTAAGAGAAACTAAGGAGAAATGCAAAAATTATCAAGAAAAGAGAAGACAGCAGAGATATGAGTTAATAGAAATAATAGCAACAAAAAGGAAAAGAATAATGAGAAAAGAGAACAGGGAGGAAGAGTGAAAAGAAGAAGAGTAATAAACAGAAAATCCAAGAATGAGAAATTAATAATAACAATAATAAAAAGAAAAAGAAAATCGAGGGAAAAGTAGAGAAACAAAAAATATATTTTAAAAAGAGAAGGGAGAGAGAGAGAGAGAGAGAGAGAGATCTGAAAATACTGAGAAAACGAACAGAAAACGGTATGAAGGACCGTGAAAAAAAAAGAAAAAAAAAAAAAAAAAAAAAACGTTTCCGAGGCGAAAACGGGTTTGCGAGCCAAACGAGTCAAAGAAATCTCCGGGTCGAGTTGCCCCCCTTTTTACGCGGCTGAACGCAGATTCACCTTTTTCTTTTTACGCGGGGTATCCGCGGATTTAGAGAGAGAGAGAGAGAGAGAGAGAGAGAGAGAGAGAGAGAGAGAGAGAGAGAGAGAGAGAGAGAGAGAGAGAGAGAGAGAGAGAGAGAGAGAGAGAGAGAGAGAGAGAGAGAGAGAGAGAGAGAGAGAGAGAAGAGAGAGAGAGAGAAGAGAGAGAGAGAGAGAGAGAGAGAGAGAGAGAGAGAGAGAGAGAGAGAGAGAGAGAGAGAGAGAGAGAGAGAGAGAGAGAGAGAGAGAGAGAGAGAGAGAGAGAGAGAGAGAGAGAGAGAGAGAGAGAGAGAGAGAGAGAGAGAGAGAGAGAGAGAGAGAGAGAGAGAGAGAGAGAGAGAGAGAGAGAGAGAGAGAGAGAGAGAGAGAGAGAGAGAGAGAGAGAGAGAGAGAGAGAGAGAGATAGATAGAGAGAGAGAGAGAGCGAGAGAGAGAGAGAAAGAGAGAGAGAGAGAGAGAGAGAGAGAGAGAGAGAGAGAGAGAGAGAGAGAGAGAGCTAATTTCAGGATAAACACAACAAAGTCTCTCTCTCTCTCTCTCTCTCTCTCTCTCTCTCTCTCTCTCTCTCTCTCTCTCTCTCTCTCTCTCTCTCTCTCTCTCTCTCTCTCTCTCTCTCTCTCTCTCTCTCTCTCTCTCTCTCTCTCTCTCTCTCTCTCTCTCTCTTCAAATTCTAGAGAAATGAGGTTCCTGGTTCCAGAGACGAGATGCATGTTGTTGACATGGTGTAGCAATATCGAAGGAGAGGCCAAGGAGATCGATCATAAGAACATGAGAATGAAGGAGATTGTAAGAGACCATAAGGCCTACACTAGATAGTACCATGTCCATTACTACCTGCCATCCCCTTCCATAAAATTATCTAATTTTGGTTATTGAGTCTATTCCAATCGTTAAATACTCTGTTGGTAAGCCAGTTCTTGCCTAGTTCCTTCTTAAACCTAAATATAATCAGTTTAAGTCCGTTACTCCGAGTCTTGCCATGTTGTCTTAATATAATGACCTTACCTGTATCATCTTTGTTAAAGTCTTTGATCCACTTGAAGACCTCTATTAGATCATCTAGCACTCTACGTCTTTCTAGAAAGTGTAAATTAAGGTGCCTAACCCTGTCCTCATAAAGTAAATTTCTGAGCCCATGTATAATTTTGGTCATTCCTCTCTTTACTGATTCTAGTGAATTGATATCCATTCTATAGGACGGAGACCAAAACTGTACCCCATAGTCAAGGATGGATCTAAATAACCCCAGATAGAGTTTAGTAACTACCTCTTCACTAATGCTTTGTTAGTTCTATTCCTGGCACTAATACACTGTTTCCTGGATTTAAGGTCCCGACTCACTGTAACCGTAAGTTTTGTCTCCCCTAGTCTCCTCTGTCTCAGGCGACGCAGTCGCCTGATTATATATGGGAATATGCCTACTTAAGCATGTTAGGTGTCGGTTGTCACATAAAAAATATGTTTGGAATAATAATAAACATTATATGTGTGTTAATTGCATTGCAATGGGCTTAGTAATATTATTTTTGGATGTGCCTTGTCATGATGTATGTATTGGATTTATGATAATGTAGTTTGGTAGGTATAAGGAAAGGTTAATGAACTGTCTGGTGACATCAGATACTTATGTCGGTAACTTCGTTGGACGATTGCGTTGTTGTGATGCGTTGAATTGTCTGAGTCAGATGTTTATGATTAGGAAATGTGAAGGTTTGCAAGATTGGAGGTATTGGTAAAGGTTAATGCCTTCTTGTATGCATGTGGATGACGTATCAGGCTCGTGACATATCGTAATGGTTAGTAATAGTATATGGATACATCACTACCAATCCTAATTCTCTCTTGCACTCAATTTTCTTTAAAAAGTGTTATCTAAACTATATTTGATTTCTGGATTGTGTAAACCTATGTTTAACACACTGCACTTTGAGATATTGAAGTCTATTTGCCATTTCACCGACCATATGAATAATTTGTTAAGATCTTCCTGCAATATCCCTTGCGTCTTCTCCTGACCTAATTTGGGGTCCTATTTTAGTGTCGTCCGCAAACTTACTAACATCACTATTAGTCCCATTGTCCAAGTCACTTATATACGTAATGAACAATAAGGGTTCCAAAACCGAACCCAGGAGAACTCCACTAGTAACACTCCCCCATTTGGATTTTACACCGTTTATGATCACCTATTGTTTTGTGCCACTGATCCATGCACTAATCCATTCAAACACTTTTCTTCCTATGCCATAGGCTTTGACTTTATTTAGTAATCTTTGGTGGAGCACCTTGTCGAACACTTTGCTAAAGTCAAGGTAAATAATGTTGTCTGACGCCTTGTAGACATTAGTGTAAAAAGATATTAGATTAGTTACACATGATTTACCCTTGGTGAAACCATGCTGTGAGTTACGAATCAAATTGTGTCTCTCGATGTGATCTCTGATTCTATTAGCTATTATTGATTCAAGCATTTTACCTATAACTGATGCAAAACTGATTGGTCTGTAGTTGTGTATAGATGATTTATCACCATTTTTTATCACATTCTTGTTTGTACTCTTTGGAAGATCCTGCAGAACTGGAGGGTTTGGTGGTGTTCTGGGTCCTTTGGGAGACTTGTGATCGCAAAAACTCACATTAAGAATTAAGCCCAGGAGAATTCCGAGATGTAATCTTCCTAGATATCACACAGAGAAGCTCAGGGATGATAAGTGTCACCGAGAACAGTCTGGTAACAGTCCTCAATCTACTCAAAGTCTTTCGTACCATTGAGAATCACCGTAGGACACCATTAAATGTTCTCCAAGAGCTGTCGAGGAGTGCAATGAAGAGCGTTCCACGTTGAGAAGTGTTGTGACGCCGAGTGAGGCATTGGAGAATATACTATAGAGATGAGTCATACTACCGGGTTGGCTGGGAACCAATACAGAATTCTGAAACGTCGGATAAAGAGTGGTTATGTTATTTAGGCTGGGTTGAGTTAGGTTAGTTTAGGTTGGGTTGGGTCGGGTTAGGTTGGGTTGGGTTGGGTTGGGTTAGGTTGGGTAGGGTTGGGTCGGGTTAGGTTGGGTTGGGTTGGGTTGGGTAGGGTTAGGTTGGGTTGGGTTGGGTTAGGTTGGGTTGGGTTGGGTTGGGTTGGGTTGGGTAGGGTAGGGTAGGATTGGGTTGGGTAGGGTTGTGTTGGGTTGTGTTGGGTTGGGTTGTGTTGGGTTGGGTTGGGTAGGGTTGGGTTGGGTTGGATTATGTTAGGTTGGGTTGGGTTATATTAGGTTGAGGTTGGGTTATATTAGGTTGGGTTGGGTTAGGTTAGGTTAGGTTGAATTGGTTTAGGTTGGGTTAGGTTAGGTTGGGTTGGGTTGGGTTATATTAGGTTGAGGTTGGGTTATATTAGGTTGGGTTGGGTTAGGTTAGGTTAGGTTGGATTGGTTTAGGTTGGGTTAGGTTAGGTTGGGTTGGGTTGGGTTATATTAGGTTGAAGTTGGGTTATATTAGGTTGGGTTGGGTTAGGTTAGGTTGGGTTAGGTTAGGTGGATTGTTTTAGGTTAGGTTAGGTTAGGTTGGGTTGGGTTGGGTTAGGTTAGGTTGGGTTAGGTTAGGTTGGGTTGGGTTGGGTTAGGTTAGGTTGGGTTAGGTTAGATTAAGTTAGACTAGGTTAGGGACTTGGAATCATTCACATCTGCTAAAGTTTTAGAGTCCAGAACAGTCTGGGTTCACGCTAGGTAAGTCAGCAACTGATCGGATCCTGACGTTTTGTGCTCTTGTGGAGCGTCGACGTGAGTTTCAACAAGGGTTTCTTGCAGCCTATGATCTCGGGATGGCGTTTGACTTGGTACATCGTAGGGTGCTCTTGCATCCTCTGCAGATCCGTGGTATCCCTGCAAGTGTTAATGACTTAACATGTGGCTTATATTCTGGGACAAAGAATACTGTAAAGTGTGGAGGAGGCGTGTCTAGGTTCTTTCCTGTTCATTCAGGAGTGAGGCAAGAGTGCGTCCTCACCCCAACACTTTTCAACACCTGCATGGACTGGGTATTGGACAGAGCAACACCACGGTCACTGACCTTGTGTTTGCTGATGATGCTGTCCTTCTTGAGGAGTCGTTGGAGGTCCTGGTTGCATCCCTTGAGTCACTGCACACAGGGAGGTGAGGCAGCTTGGTCTCCAGGTCTCCTGGACCAAGACCAAGGTCCAGGAGTTTGGGGGATCTTACTGGATGACAGAGTTCAGTCTGTCCATGCTTGTGGCGAGGACAATGAGGTCTTGGAAAGCTTCGCACACCTTGGTAGTGCAGTGCAGAACAGCGGCTGTGGGTCATGTCAGAATGTCCCTCGAAGGATTGGCATTACTCATGGTATTATGGACTCTCTCAACCAGGGAATATGGCGTTGTCGTTATCTATTCTGGAGGACTGAGGTTCGAATCTTTAAGTCACGTGTGCTACCTGTCTTGCTGTGTGGCTGTGAGACACATGGACACTGACTTGAAGAGGCATCTCGATGTCTTTGGCACTAAGTGGCTTTGGAGAATCATGAGGTATCATCGCTGGAATGATTTGGTATCAAACCAGAGGCTGTAATATGAGAGTCAGTCTTTGGTAGTCACCTCCAGCAAAATTCGTTAACGTCAACTCCGGTTCTGTGGCCATCTTGTGGCCTCGCGTTTTCCTCGTGTTGATCGCACTCACAGGGTTCCTGTCTCCACAAGAGGCAATCCTCCATAGAGGAAAAAGTGGGACGCCCACAGAACTCATGGATGGGGCAAGTCGACCAATCCTGTCGAAAGCTGTTCGGGATGAGGAGGGTGTCGTCATGGGAACTTACTCGGAGAGTGAAGCGACGCGCCTCCTGGCTTATGCTCCTTATTGACAATGATCAACCCTTTACCTGTCCTACGAGATTTTTTTTTTTAATGAAAATCAAATCATTGAATAAACTTTAATAATTGAATATAATAAATTCAATAAATTGAAGAGATTGAAGAAACTAAATCAGTTAAATTGAGTAAACTTAGTTAAATCACTTGTCGGCAGCCAGATATAATTAAGTTAATGAGATCGTATTCTTAATTTCAGTGAAATGCATTACATATCTTGTCTATCTAATGATAAATTTAAGCAAATAATGAACGTTTACATAGGAATCAGTATGATGACATATTTATTATGATTATTTTTGTTTGATAATTTGTTTGTTTGACAATTTATTAATTTGTTTATCTATTTGTTTTTAGTTTATTATATATCTATCTATCTATCTATATACATATATATTTGTTTATTCATCTATCTATTAATTCATCATATTCTTATTTATCTATTTATTAAATTGTCTAAGTATTTATCTACTCATATTCATATTTGTCTATTCATTTATCTATTTATTTATTTACTCATTTATCTATTTATTTGCTTACTCATTTATCTATATATTTCTTTTTGCTTTCTATGAAGAAAGGAATCGAGACTGAAATGGGTCTCATTTCTACCCCTTAGCAGAAGAAAGTCGACATTCATGTAACAAAAATGAAACACAAGCACAACCCGGTTCAGAGGATTTACACAACGTTATCTGAACCAAGATAAGTGAGCTATGATTTAATCACATTCAGTAGTTTTAACACTGTTAATATTCGAAAGGATTTTAGTGAATTAGCTTTCAAGACATTATAAGGGAATAAGAATAGTTTCAAGCGACTGCAGTGACGTGACTGGAGCATTCGTGTTCCACAGCACTTGCAAAATGACCTTGAAACTGGTGTATCCCGGATGTAGCAGACATGGAGAATCATCACTGATCATTTTTCGCGTTACAGAATATATGAATTATTAGATTAAATAAGTAGGATGAGTTAATGTTCATTACACAAAATAACACCTGTCCATAATACATAAATAACGTAAAATGTAGATATTTTGATGTCACATTTATTTATTTATCTACATGCAGAATGCTTGTTAAGGGTATATTTATATTTCAACAAATTTTGTAGTTCTTGAATTAAAATTGATTACAGAGAGTTATAACGATGCTTGCAACGTAATTCAACATTATTTCAATTGCTGCGCACCTTCAACTTCATTTTATTATTCAAAGAAACCGAAGCCCCATTTAGGGGGTAGCTATGGTATATACAAATATTTCATTACTCGTACATTCATGGCATTTTAAGATTTCAGATATTATTATAGCATACACACACGAGAAATAATAATAAATAACAAAGAAAACTATATAGCTGCATAAAAAACAAACATAATCTGTGTGTTGATTAAAACACTTCTCACTGGAATGCAAGGGAAATCCAAGTTCACTGATAGTCTACCATATTTTTTTTCTTTCCTTTTCTCCATAAAACACACGGGAACAAACACTTTACACCATAACTAGTAGCAATTAGATTTCGAGAAAAAAAAATTGTCAAAAAAATGAGAAAAAAAATATGCAGAACAGTGCACGTAGGCTAATCATCAGGCTTGTGATTATATAGGAAAATATCTTCTTTGTAATATCTATATTAGTAGATTATATAATAGAAACACATTCACACGTAGAAATGGTTCTCAAACATGCCAATATACCCCCAAGCTGTACCCAGCGTAATATAAGTGTAATTTGTCAATTGTTTTTTTATGAGGATCTCACCCCTCGATGGGCCCCTCGCCGACGGTGCGTCGTCACTCATAGAGAGAGAGAGAGAGAGAGAGAGAGAGAGAGAGAGAGAGAATATGAGAGAGAGAGAGAGAGAGAGAGAGAGAGAGAATATGAGAGAGAGAGAGAGAGCGTTATGACGTCATAGATGGAATAAATTTTATTTTTTCAAACTAAACAAACCAGCGCTGGCGTTCCTAGACCCACAACGCAGGCGGAAGCGACCCCAAAGCTCACAAGCCCACCGAACGTATCCGTCTAAGGTATATAGGAAAAAAGAAGAACAATTACAAATACTAGTTACTTCACAGTTGTCGCATAATAATGGCGATGTGCATTTGTCCTCCCAGGTCCGTGGGTAATATGGCGTTAGTCTCTGCTGCTGCATCCTGCACATCTGCTTGGCTGTCCCATGCGCATGTAAGTATATCATTTCATGTCGTTGGACCATATTATTCATCTGAAAGACGATTTTGGCCGAAAGAGGATGAAATATCAGATCTAAGCAACCCATCAGCGTCCAGCGATAGTTATTTCATAATTCATTCTTGTTGTGACCAATATACTATATTCAGCATAGGGAAGTATCCAGAAATATGTTCAAAGTCAAAGTAAAATTACATGAAATCGTATGTGGCTGAAATTAGAAGATGAAATGATTACCAGATTGTTTTTTTTTTTCGATATAACGACTGATTTCTTCAACTCGCATTTCATAAAAATAGAAAATAAACAAATCGAAACAAATATTAAATTGCATCGGTAGTCATTATTGCTATTATGAACATACAAATATTTTTGCTATTTATGATATTTGTAAATTATGATAGTCATAGGTGTGAAAGAATCTGATGAAATAGAGAAATGGATAGGTAAATAAACAAATAGATAAACACTTAGTAAGTAGATAAACATAATGAATATGATCGTATGAAAAGCATGTAATGCCAGTGTTAGTTTAATTTTCTCTATTTTTAATAACTATCAATTCTTGTTTAGTTTTGTTATTTTCTCCTTATCAACTGCAGCTAAACTCTTTTTCTACCGGTAGAGTTTATATATAATCCAGTGAGCTATATAAACTTAACTAAATTAAACCAATAAATTAATAACAGATGAATAAATGAATAAATAATTAAAATAAGATAATTGATACATTTATTCAAAACTTCACTTTTTCAAGCCTGAGACCCCATAGAGTCAGGTCTACTGTAGGTAGTGTAACACTCCAACAACATTACTAGAAACTACTTTTTTTTTTTTTTTTTTGTATCTTTATTTTCTAACTTCTAGTTTCGAAGGGTAACTTTGAATGTCCCTATTATTCTAACCTGCCACCAGACGATTTTCTTCAGCTGAGTGAAGAGGTACAGAATCTTTAAAAAAGGTTATCACATTAGGCTCTTTTTCCTCCGACATCCTACCTCCTCCCTCCCTTTGAATAACAAGAATGTGTTCGCTTACAGATATCTAAATTTCTCTAAGAGCATTTCATCAGTATGTCTAATATTAGTCTAAGTTTAGTCTCTTAGTTCATCATTCAGTTTTGCTATGCATGACGGAAAAATAATTTGATAGTTGGAGGTTTGAAAAATTGAATATTATAACCAAAGTCGTTTTTACTTAAACGAACGCTCAACTTTCGCCGCTGGTGAAGCCCATGGAACCCCAGTGTGAAAACCCACCATATAATCACTGAAATTCATCTTAATTACAAAAGGGTTGAGTGTCTGTATAATTACAATAAATTTCAATAACCACGATTTTTTTCTGTTAATCTATTTATTTTTTTATTTATGCATTTACTCATGTACTATTTATTCATTTATAATTTTTGTTCATTTATTCAATATATTTTTATTCATTCATTATTTATCTATATTTATCCATTTATCTGTTTGTTGTTATTACATCCATTTATTGTTATTATTAATTTATGTTTATTATTCATGTATCCATTTGTGTCATTTATTTACTTGTTTATCTATTTTTATTTATCTATTTATTTATTCATCTTTACCAATTTATCTATTCATTGCTATTACATCAATTTATTGTTTTTATTCATTTGTTCATTTGTGTTATTCATTTATTTTTACTTATCTATTATTCATGTACGTACTTATTTATTCACTTATTCATTTATTCATTTATCAATTAATTCATTTATTCATTTATTCATTTATTCATTTATTCATTTATTCATTTATTCATTTATTCATTTATTCATTATTCATTTATTCATTTATTCATTTATTCATTTATTCATTTATTCATTTATTCATTTATCCGTTTATTCATTTATTCATTTATTCATTATTTACTTCTTCATTTATTCATTTATATGTCTATCTATTGATTTATCCATTTATCTATTTACAATCTTTGTATTCCCCTTTTACCCATTATGAAGTGCAATGTGATGTTTTCCGCCCGATGCAGCAGCCACCACCCACATAATTATGAAGAAGGTGGTTTTGTTTCAATAACAAAAATGGTTATTTGCAAATCTCTCCATAGGAAAACAAAATACAAATAAAAAAGAGGTTCTGCCAGAGAGGAAATGACATTGCACGATGTGGGAAAAAGAAATGGGAGGAGGGAGGACATCAAAGCAGGCAACCATATGACGTTAAATCGGCCTGTGTTTGTGTGTGTGTGTGTGTGGGGGGGGGGGGGTGGATGAGGGGGGGTAGGTGGGGGGGTGTGGGGGTGTGGGTGTTTGGCCATGATTATGGATCATATGGTACATTCGTGATCGATAGTTGATGAGAGTTCAAAGTTCATTATTGTCAATCACACAAACACGCACACACACACACACACACACACACACACACACACACACACACACACACACACACACACACACACACACACACACACACACACACACACACACACACACACACACACACACACACACACATACACACACACACACACCACAAAGGATTACAAAGGAGGAGCATGCCGACAGGAGACCATTTGGTCCATAACTAGGTCGGATGCGAAAAAAATATAATAATGATAAATAAATAGATAAATAAATAAATGAATGAAAATCATAATGATATAAATAATTATAAATATAAATAAATAAATAAATATGTAAAGCTAAATAATGAGCAAACAGGTAAATAGTAAAGAATAATAATTGACAAATAAATAATAATAAATGATAATCAAGCAAATAATAATAAACAAACAGAAAAATAATAACAAACAAATAAACAAATAGTATAAAGTAAATGGCAGGCATTATGTTGACATCTATGTATTCAACGTATGCAACACTTCCATACTAGCGTGCACACTCATATGGTACACACATATGGTACGAGATGCTAGTGTCAACCAAGACTACCGTCTCCCAAGGGAACACCCATTGATCAGTCTCCTAGCTCACCGACCTTTCTTGACGACGCCCTTTAATAACAAAGGTTCTCGGCGTCTCAGGTCAAGAACTCTACCTTGAACAATAGCCGCAGCTGCGTCTCGGGTCAACATCTGCACCGTATCGGCCGCTGTCTCAACCGATGCGACCCAGCCTTTCAAATTTCCTTCAACTGATATGGCAACAGCCTCCTTATTTCATAAATTGGCAACCTTTGTAAATTTGTATAAGGAATGTTTCTGGCAACCCTCCAAGTTTTCCTGAGAGCTTGCCGTGTAGTAGTTAGAACTGAACCAGGAGAATTAAAGCCAAGAACTCCGCCTGAGTTTTCTTCACCACCAATTCCAATGAAGAGTAGCACAACCTACAATTACAGCATCTTGCTTAGGTACTTATCTAAACGAATCTTAAAGCCTTGAACTGAACTACATCATTGCACTGCCTCTGCAGGAAGTTTATTCTATTCATTAACTACACGGTTGGCGAAGTTGTTTCTACCCACTTTTAAATTAAGTATATTTCTTGATAGTTTGAGACCATTATTTCTTGTCGGATTTTCATTCAGTGTGAAAACTTTGTCACTTTTGATGTTTTCAATTTCATTAAAGACCTGTATCAAGTCACCTCTGAGTCTACGCTTTTTTGGGGGGAAAGCAGATTCATATGTTTTAGTCGATTTTAGTATGATTTATTTGTTGATATTTGGAATCTGTTTTGTGGCTCGTCGCTGTACTTTTTCAAATCTGTCAATGTCTTTAATGAGATTCGGTGACCATACGGAAACAGCATATTCCAAATGTGGACAAGCTAACGATTTATATAGCTTGTTAATGAGAGATGGACTTTTGAAGTCAAAAGATCGCTCAATCAGTCTTAGAATTTTACTTGCTTTCTCAGAGGCTGAAATACACTATTTAGATTATTTGAGATCGTTACTGATAATTACGCCGAAATCTACATTTGTTAACGAATTTCCAAATAATTTATAATCGTATTTACTGTTATTTTCACCCATGTGCATAACTTTGCATTTACTTGTGTTATATTTCATTAGCTACTTTTCAGCCAATAGATTTCAGTCCGTGGTCTATATCATTTATATATACTGTGAATAGAAGTGGCCCAACAACGGAGCCTTGAGGACCTCCACTCGTAACATTTTTCCATCCAGAATTTTTGTCATTTAAAACAACTATCTGTTTTCGACCGTTTAACCAATTATTAGTCCAACTTAATAGGCTACCACTTATTCCGTGTGAAGCTAATTTAGTAAGTAAACTTTTGTGGGGGACGGTATAATTTTTTTTCTTTTCTTTTTTTGCAAAGTCTAGATACATTAGATCTATATTGTTTTTGTCATAATTCGAGATGACCGTGTTGTAGAATTCGAGTAAGTTACGCAAGAGCGTTTCCGTCTGCATCCAACAGTTACATTTTGAATTATGTTCGATATAATCTCTGATGATAGTTTCCATCATTTTTCCTACAATTGAAGTCAAGCTTATAGGCCTGTAGTTATTTGGTCTCTTTTTGTCACTTTTTTATATGAGAGTAACGTTAGCTAGCTTGCATTATCTTGGGACATCGGATATGATGGATTTCTTGAAAATAATTTCTAATGGAACAACAATCTCATTTTACATTTCCTTTAAGATTTTTGGATGCCAACCGTCAGGCCCTGGTGTTTTATAAATTAACTTTGAGTTTTTCTATACACCTTTTAATTTTTTCTTTTGTTATATTCATCGTACTGAGTTCACCCTAGTCTTTTCACAGGTTTCAGTTTGGAGTTCACTTTAAGGTGTTTCATTTACGAATACCCACCTAAGATAGTTGTTTAAATGTTCACACATTCCTTCATTTGAATATTCTAGTCGACCGTCAGCAGATAATAGTGGGCCAATACGATTCCTAATAACCTTTTTATCTCTAATGTAACTATAGAATTTTTTGTGATTGTCTTTGAATTTATCAGCGATATTCATTTCGTACTGTCGTTTTCGATTTTGTATTCTCTTTTAAAATTTCTCTGTATCATTAAATAACTTTGATAGTCATTAGGCGCACCCGAGCACTTGTATTTCTTATAAGCCTGTCTCTTTTTAGCAATATTTTTTCAGTTTCTTTGTCAAGCCATTTTGGGCGAACCTGATTTGGGGGGGCGTCTGTCCTTAAAAGGAATGTAAGTATGAATCATCTTGGTAAGCGTATTCTGAAACATTTCCCACATCTGATCTATAGGTCTTTTGTTTAATTTTGCCTTCCAATCTTTAAGCTGAAGCTCCTGACGTAGTCCTATGAACTGAGCTTTACTGAAATCGGATATCTTTTTAGAAACACAAGTATCTAAGTTGTGATCACTACTTGCAATAGTTCCACCCAC